>NC_138164.1:88897224-89052224 GCF_964165515.1 Mesoplodon bidens | reverse complement strand
GCTGTAACTGTGAAATTCACATTGGATTTCAAAGATTTGGCCTAAAATAGGATGGCAAAATATTTCATTAATAATTTTTGTATTGATTGTGTTTTTAAATGGTAATATTTTGGTTAAATAAATTACTAAAATAAATTTAACTTGTTTCTTTTTACCTCTTTTAAAATGTGGCTACTAGACAATTTAAGATTACATGTGTGCCTCACATTAGATTTCTGTTGGACAGTACTACTCTTGATGGTCATGGCCTAGTACAGGTGTTGCTAAACAATAGTGCATGAGCCAAATCTGACTGGTTACCTGTTTTGGTATGATCCACAACTTAAGAATGATTTTCACAGGTGAATATTTGCATTTTTTTTGATTATAGGGAACATTTAGCTTTGAACCCCAATTAAGTGAAATGTTATTCCCCCCCAAAGAATTTTATTTTTCTCATTAGTAGACTTGTAGTACAAAACATTGTACTCAATTATTATTATATTTTGAATTTCCTCAAAAGTTTATGAAAATTTGTTTTTTTCTCTTGTTATTCAAGTTCCTGTATTTTATCCTTGATGTTCCTTCTTGGTATGCAAAGCCTAAAATATTTACTCTCTGTCTTTTTACAGAAAAAGTTCACTAACCATTGGTCCAATAGGAAGCTGATGCAGGAAGTTCCAGCTTTCCGAGGAAGTTAAGCATAGTGGAAATGCTCTGGATTATGATAGGCAAGGGTTCCAATCTTATCAACTGATGTATTCTCTGAGTCTTAGTTTTATCTGTAAAATGGCAATAATGATTCCTTTCTGAATTGTTTTGAAGATTAGGTAAGATACTGTACAAGATGTTTTGTGGAATAGGTGACTAGCATTTCCTCTGCCTAGAATGCTGTTCCTTGTCATACCTGAGTTGGTGACTTCTTGCCTATTTCTATCTAAGAGAAGTATTTCTTGCTCTGGCCCCAAGCCTAGGTTAGCTCTCCCTGGAAATCCTGCCCTTTTTTTATGCTTATCATGCTTACTGCTGTCTGTCCCACATCTATCTGCTTTCTAAGATTTTAAGGTCTATGAGGGAAGTGTCTTGATAACCACTGTTTTCTAGGACTAACACATAATAAGTATTCAATTTTTTTTTGAGTGATGTTGATGCAAAATGCTATACATATGACACAGAAAACGAGAAGAATTCAGAAGGAAGAGATTTGTTTTTTCCACAGAGATTTCAAAGTTTGTGTCTAGAGATTTTGGCCATGTTTTAGGACATATAATTTAAACATGCTTTATTATTCCCTGCTACAATACTTGGATTTTCTCACTCATCTTTCTTAAAGATGAGTGAGGAAATGCAAGTAAAACACTAAACACAGTGCCTGGCACATAGTAAGGCCTCAACAAATTCTCTCTTCTCTAATGGTGGATGATGATGATAAATCAGAATATTGAACATAAAAATAAGCAAAGTATCTATGTACTTGATAAAATTGAGAGATCAAAAATTTTGGAGAATGGAAGGGAATCCATTTTAGAGAAAGTAAATTAGTCATTCTGGCACCCAAATTCAAACCACTCTCATCAACAAAAGTCAACTTTATTTTTTTAATGAACAGGATTTGAAGTATAGGAGAGTAAAAACTTAGAATCCAGATCAACTTCTGAAAACCAAAACTAAATTTTGTCCTGAGTTTATATATTAGTTACAAGTTTATATGATAAATGTCTATGTGTCAAAATGTTTCTGGTCAGAATGACAACTGGCAGTTGTGGCTCCTTTCCCTTCAGAACACGAGGCTTAACAGATGGGAAGAAAAAGCACGTATTAGGGTCCACGTTAGCCTTTGCCAACTGGAATGGACACTAAGGCTCTAGAGAGGCTGGAGCTGATAATAAAATGCAGCCTCAGGGTTCTCTCTTACAGCCTTACCTAACCTTGTAATGGAGGTCACCCGTTATATTTTAAAAGGCCAAATTTGGATGATGAACATGGTTCCAGAAGATGGAGTCATTAGCCTCCTTAATTTTATATATAGTACCAAACTTCAGGAATTTCTGGAATTTCTTTTGAGAATTCTATGTATTCCAGCCATAGTTTTCCAAGTCTTCAGCTTTACTCAGTTTAACCAATATTTGTCAAGTATCTACTGTGTGCTGGGCATTAAGGATACAGAGTTGAATATAGATTCAGAAACTACTTTAGAGGAGCTCAGAGTCTGGTGGATGAGATCAGTGTGCAAGACACACCAATTCACTGCATAAGTGCTGTGAGAGCACTCTGCACAGTTACTGTAGAAGCATCAAAGATGGGCTCCCATGCCTAGGACCTAGAACCAATCAAAGCAGTCTTCCTGGTTGAGTTAAACCAGAGTCAGTGAGTGTGTGTGTGTGTGTGTGTGTGTGTGTGTGTGTGTGTGTGTGTGTGTAAGGGAGGTGGTGGTAGTATAACTTAGAGTTATGGCCATCTGTTTTTATCCTTGTAACTTTCTTAACCCACAATAAAACTCGAGGTTATAACACAATGAGTATGGTGGTAATTCTCAGTGGTGGTGGATAAGGCTCAGAATGGGATAGGGGATGTAAAGAATGCATCTTGAGATTCTCTCTCAATATCAGGGTGTAGGGGCATTGGTGAGTAGCTGTAGAAATGGGATTTTGGTGGCATAGAAAAAGGCCAAGTCAGAGTTGTGGACAAAGATGAGAAATGAGGCAAGGGAAGAGGAAGAAGCCAGAAAATGAGGCCATGATAAGGAGAATGGGTTTGTATCCTGTGAGCAGTGGGGAGTCACTGAAGAGTTTTGAGTGGAAAGTGACATAGTCAGATTTTTGCCTTAGAGCCTAAAAACAGGCTAAATAAAAAATGCAGATATGTGTGGTTTTTGCCTGTTCAAGATTTTTAAAGTTTTTGATCACGTACTGAGAAAATATCCAAACTTTAGGACTGTATTCTCATATGGCAACAATATGATGGATATCAGTAGCAGTTGACCCATTGGATGAAGGATCTACCATCTTTCTCTCAGGGACCACACATTAAAGCTCATGGAAGTGTTCTGTTCCAATTTTGATCACTCCTGAACAGGTCAGTGTGAATGCTGTTTTGTGATTATTCAGGACTGAACCAGTTGCCCCGCCCTATAATGGCAGAGTTTGTCGTGATTATTATCTCTTAACCAGGACCAAATGGAACAGGAAAAGGATCAGTAACCTTAAAGATGGCCAAGGGTGCAGAGTGGAGAGTATAGGCCCATCCTAGTAGATGGAAAGATAGTAAATAACTAATCATACAAATGTATGAGCTGGTGTGCTAGAGTTATGAAGAGACTGCTCTGACAGCACAAAAAGGATGACAGATTGCCTTGGGAAAAGCAACCTGAAGAGAGGTTAGAGAAGACTTTATTAAGCAGAGAAGAAAATTTCCCCCAAACAGTCTTAGAGTTCAGTTGTTATCTCGGCTGAATTATTTCGCTCTCAAGAGTGTCCTGGTTGGACAGTAGATCACATGGTCACCCTATATAGAGCAGCAGTGTGTTGGAGACTTCTAGCCTGCCAGCAGAATCATTCTCTCTTTTTGACCTTGGCGACACTATCTCCCAGCCTGACTTGCAGTTGGAGGTGGCCCTGTGACCAAGTTCTCTTCAGTGAAATGGGAGCAAAAGTGATGTGTTCCCAACAGCAGAAGAACTGAGGAAGTATGAAAATAAAAAGCCAATGTGCTTCTTTCCCTATCCCAAACTTCTCATGTCACAAATCTAGCTTGTACTATGATTAGAAGAGAGCTTGAAATCAGGCATGACACTGAAATTTTGAACAAGGTTGGATGAAATTTTAATACCTGTAAGTACTAGGTAGTTCTAGATCTGCTTAAGATGTTTTGTAAGGGACAGCTGAAGACATTGCCATGCAATAAAAAGCAAGTTGCCAAATAATATGGCGGTGATACCATTTCTGTAAACATAAAATCCATATATTTTATATGTACTTATATTTCTATATATGTGCATAGGAAGAGGTCCAAGCTATTAAATACAAAACTATTAACAGTACCTCTGAGTTCTCATTAATTGTACTAATCAATTGTATTAGAATGCTTTAATAGAAATTTTCAGAGTGGAAAAATAACATTGGGTGTTAATTTTGATAATCCTAGAGATGAAGTGAATGTTTGGTAAGGAATTATACACAAGTACTTTACTATGTTTGATGATAGCTGTTGCCAGTCAGTGGATCTTAATCTAGGGTTTTTTTTTTTTTTTTGTACAAACCTAAAAAAAATTCTCCTAAAGTCTCCAGATGTAATTTATTTTCTTATTAATGTCATCAAATGTCAATTCATATAAATAGTATTCTGATTTTTAACTCTGAGCTTTCATAATCAAATACTCTAATATGAAGGAAGAATTTGCCAATTTGTCTGTTACTATCTAGCTATTTCCTCGTTTTAAAATCATATTTCCTGATGTATCCAAGACATAATTAAAAACCATGGGCCCTGGAGTCAGACATGCCTGGATTTGAATCTCAGTTCTCTAAATTTCTTTACTGTGTGTTAACAAGCAAGTTACTTTTCCTCTTTAAGCATCATTTACAGAACTTCCTGAAGCATTTTTGAGGATTAAATGCTATAGTGCATCCCCAGTGCTCAGAACAGTATGACAGAGTAGACAATGAGAGTCCCAACCTTATCTCTACCCAGTCTTTGCTCTCATCTCAGTTCACTTTTAAGAAGCAGTAAATATAGTTTAATGCAGTTATTAAATAAGAATTCATAAACCTACCATTGCCCTGCATTAATTTACACTACCCAGCCTCTCAAAAAAGTTTAACAGGCTGTTGCTAATTTGAAAGCAAAGGTGTTAATAGTATTTTATCTTTTTTGTCTCCTTTTTGTAAATTTCTTGTTTTCTTCTGAATTATATTTTATCTTTCAAAGATTGAAATAAAATGAGGGAAAAGATAATTATGTTGGGACAAATGTGGACAGAAGACATTTTAAAAATGAGTAGTAACATATATATATTGGTGGGTAACAGGAAAAGAAGCAATATTAAAAAGAGTCTGTTTTTTAATTGCAAGATTCATGCATGTATATGTATTAATATTGTAGAAAATTTATAGAGATAAACTGATATAAATAAGAAAAAAGCTACACCATCCACAGTCTCACCAGTCTGAGTAGTTATTCTCAATATTTTAGTATATGTCCTTCTTATATACTGATATATATTTAAAATCTTATTTACTTTTTTAAAAAAGTAAATTAATTTATTTTTGGCTGCACGCGGGCTTTCTCTGGTTGTGGCGAGCGGGGGCTACTCTTCATTGTGGCGAGCGGGGACTACTCTTCGTTGTGGTGTGTGGGCTTCTCATTGTGGTGGCTTCTCTTGTTGTGGAGCACGGGCTCTAGGTGCACGGGCTTCAGTAGTTGTGGCACGCGGGTTCAGTAGTTGTGGCTTGCAGGCTTTAGAGCGCAGGCTCAGTAGTTGTGGCACACGGGCTTAGTTGCTCCGCGGCATGTGAGATCTTCCCGGACCAGGGCTCAAACCCGTGTCCCCTGCATTGGCAGGCGGATTCTTAACCACTGTGCCACCAGGGAAGTTCCCTTATTTATTTACTTTCTGAGACTATTTTTTCAGGTAGTATATTGTTACCGTTTCCCATTGTTAAATATTCCATAGCATTATTTTAAATGGATGATGATATTCTAGTCAAAAGCTTTATTTTACTAATCTTCTTAATTTTGAAATTTATGCATGCATTTTTTTTTTACTGTTGCAAAACAATGTTTTGTCATCATTTTAGTCAGTTTTCTGGTGCATATCCATAAGTATTTCCTATTGAAAAATTCCTAGAAGTGGAATGTCCAGATAAAAGGTTGTGCACATTTTAAAGGTTTGATATACATTGCCAAAGCTTCCTCTAATGAGCTGTAACATTTATGCTTTCATTAGCAATATGTGAAAGAACCAGTTTCCCTGTATTCAGTATTCCTTGAATTCACTAATCCTTATCAGTAGAAAAAAATTTTTGACCAATCAGTAAGTTAAACACATCATCTCATTGTTTTAGTTTGAATTATTTTATTAGTAGTAATATTGAACTTTATGTTTATGTTTTCTTTGGCAATTTGTATTTTTTTAAGGAATTGAGTGTTCATTTCCTTTGCTCCTATTTTCCTTGGTGTTTATCTTTTTCTTAATTATTTTTTTAGTCTACTTAAAAGTGTTCTTTACATGTTAAGGATATTAACCTATTGTCATGTTGCAAATATTTTCTCAGTATATTGTTGCTTTTCGATTTTATTAAAGCTCCTTTTTGAGGTACAGAAGTTTAAGACTTTCATTTACTTAAATCTATCCATGTAAGACTTAGAGAGACATTTTCTTTTCAGACTCTACAAATTCAACTATATTATCTTCCAGCACTTTTATAATTATATTTAAATCTTTAAGTCACTAAAACTGTTTAAAGTAAAAAAATGGATCCAACATAGTTTTCTAAAGTGTTAGTCAGTTGTTCATTCCAATACTACTTACAAAATCCACCCCTTTCCTTTTTGAATTGAAATTTGGACCACAACCCCTTCTCTGAACTTTCTGGGGCTAGATGTATTTTGGAACTCATAATATTTGGGATTTTAGAAAGTAATGTAGCACATAGACCATATAGTGTATAAAAACTGTAGTGGGGTCTGAAACAGTTCCCTGTACTAAAGTACTTTAATATTTTCACAGTAAAACATTCACACTAAGTGATATAAGTAATGTCTATAAATCAGTCCTTGCTAGGTTTTGCTGCCTGATAAGTTCTAAAAAAAATTCAGTTTTCAGAAATTTTTGAATTTTATAATTGTGACTAAGAGATTTTAGACTTGTATCACATGTAACATGTAATAAAGCCCTAAGTATATAAGTTGTGTCTATTTTGGCCTGATATTTAGTTCTATCATCTGTCATGGTACACAGTGCGATACACTGCTTTAGTGATTTTTGTTTTAAGGTATGTTTTAATACTAGTTTTACTGTTTCTCCTTTTTTCCAAAAATTTCTTTGTTATAGTTTTTAGATGCATTAGGGAATATTTTCCTCAAGGCTCAAACAAATTACATGGGAGAATTATAGATTAGTTTGGGGGAAGCACAGCAGACAGGGTTGAGCCATGCTGACAATGGACAGAGTTGTGCTCCCTGTGTCTGGGTACTGAGTCACTTTTGTACTCACTCTTAAATAACTCCTCAACTTTCAAGACCAACTTGAGAATCGCTGGTCTCTTGACACATACCTGAAAGTATATCTTGCTGGACATCCCGAGGTGCTCTCATGTTATCTCATATTTATCTTAAAAACCTCCTAGGAGCTATGCTATAAAGAAACCCATTTGTCTTGGTTTAACTTAGTGTTTAGGAAGATCATTTGACTGCAACATCCCTATATCACAATACCCAGCACATAGTTTAGGAAACAGTTGTCCAATGAAAAATAAAAGTACTCACAATTTGAGGATTCTCATCCATCACTAATCCATCACAGGTGTTTATTGAATGTCTACTATCTTCCTGTTATGGTTTATTTATTAGGGGATATAAAAGAATTGTAAGACATGGTACCTTACCCCAGGAACAAACATAATGAAAACAATTAGGGAAATGCTGACTGTGGAAGTGTAATTCTCAATGGACTGTTAGCCCTCTGAAGGTACAGAGGCACCTAATCAATATTTGTATCACTGGAACCAGTACAGTGCATTGTTTTTATCAGCACTACCATTCAGAAATATACTAGATAAAAGAGTGAAAGAAAGGAGAGAGGAAGGGGCACCATCTATAGGATATGGCAGTATATTTTGGCTCATACATGCACACGAGGGGAAGACAAAGCCAGAGTGGGCTTCACAAATGAGACTGGACCAAAGTTGGGTGACCAAGGATTGATGGGGACGTTTCCCCCATCACTGTGGGAAATAATGGTTGAAAATAGGCTTATTGGAGATGTAAGTGTATCACACCCAGCCTAACACATGTTCAGACACTGTTCTAGAAGGATAGAGGCCCATCTGACTTACCCTCTCTGGGCTCCAGAATCCTAACTATGGTTCTCAAGGAGTTCTCTGATTCAGATAGCTGTTTTAATGGGTGAGAAAAAATGCAGTTCATTACTCTGTGTAAAAGAGTGAAACATTCTAGTGCAGGAAATGGCGCAGGACTGGTCTAACAAAAATAGTAGGGTAAGTAGACATAATTCAGAAGCAGCCTGCCACATAAATGCTTCTCAGATGAACTCTGAAGTTTTTTTCAAGAATCCATAAACAATAAAATGGTTTCCTTGATACCCTTATTTGATTTACTCAATTTAGTAATTACCAGCTTATCAATTTCCCCCAAAATGTACAGTCTGACTGTGTGATTTTGTTTTATTTCTCTCCTTTGCCTTATAAATACTGTTTTTGCCTTTGTTCCTTGGCTCAGTCTATAAACAGATTCTCTTACATGTGTGGACACAATTTGTGTGCAAAATAACTACTAAATGACTCCGAGTTATTTTCTGACACAAATACTACTTTCTTCCTGAGCTCTTGACCACTGGATCTGGGGGGAAAATAACTGAATGTCCAATTCAGTTCAAAGCTTAGTCTGATCTGATCATTTAAATAGTTATTTTAGGTCATTATTTCTCTCAGATAGACTCTCCTGTATTCTGTTGGTTTCCTTCAGGTAGTATATGGAAGAAGAGGTTGTGTGGCTTTCAAATCCTTAAAGCACCGGCGTAAGGGACCCCTGACCTCATGCTGGCCCATTGGAATGTACATGTTGGCACAGCAGCTGCTCGCCAGTAGAAGGATGTCCCTTGTTCACCTAGTTGCTGGATGCTCTTCTGGCCTGTAGTGTGTGAACTTACAGCTCATTCTCTTGGCCCAGGCACTTTCTCTGATGGTGCTTCCTGGATGATCCAACCTAAACTTGACTTCCTGTGGTATTAGAGATAGCCCTCCAAAGTCTGACTGAGATGCCCATTTGGCCCTGGCTCAAGTGGTTTGTGGTGCTGCTCTCACTACAGAGCAACCTCTCCTCACTATGTGAATAACCTGTGATAGATTTCACTGAGACCCTTCCATGTCACAAGACACAGAAACCAAGGGTGGTTCAGGAGAGTTAAACCTCAGACCTCCCTCTCCCTGCCGGTATCATGTCATTTTGTCAACCTGGTTGTTTCCTAAGTTGCTGCAGGACAGTTTCCTCCCTGTGTCCATATTGAGGGGAGGGGAACAGAAGACCCCTCTGCCCAAGGATTGTTTCCACTTACCTGACACTTGTCTCCCTTCCGAAGCCACACCCTAAAAGAGGGGAACTTAAGACCTGATTCTTCTGGCTATTTTACTTTCTTGCTTCTCTCTCTGAGACTTCTTCCAATTTTTCCTCTAGGACAGAAGGAAGTAGGCTTTAATTTTGTTCCTACATTGTATCTTATTCCTGATTCCAGCAAAGGCCTAATTGCAGTCAGTCATTACTCTTAATTTACAAAGGGAAATTTATGGGCTAAGTCATCTAAGTTTAGCTGTTTATATGCTAATGGAGGGTGGTAAAGGGTTTTCTTGAAAGGCAGATCCTTTCTCAAGGCAACAGTCTTATATGCAGGGATACTGTTTTGTTGCACATTTCTGCTGTACATGACAGAAGCAATATCACTGTGACAAATCTTAGGGATACCTGGAATAGTTTGAGCAGTCTTGTACGTGGAAAGGCCAAAAAGAAAAGGATAATCTTTAAACCATTACTCTTGTTACATTACCCATTATAATACCCAAAGGACACATTAAGACATTTGAGTGGGATACCTTTACTTACTAGGAATAGAGACTCATTCAGATCTTCTAAAGTAATGCGGCATTTACCGTGAGGACATATATGACATATCTGTTAGAGTTTATTAGTTGCAATCAGTGGGGTGTGTCTCAGGCTAACTTAGGCAGAAACAGAATTTAATGGGATGGCAGGTGGTACCACATGGAATTCAAGGAAAGACCAAACAAAGGGGCTGTAGAAAGAACTGGAACAACCCCAGACATCTGGATTTAAGGGACAATCTCCTCAGAGTGCTATTAGTGGGACAGATTCTCTCCAGCTGTTTATGTCTCTGTATGGTTCCCCTCATGACTCTGTATCTCTGAAGAGAGGCTGGTTTGTCTGGGGAGGCCAGGGGTCTACCTCTTGGCCAGAGTAGCACAGTTCCTCCAAAACTGCACATGATGGTGGAAGAAATGGCGTAGAGAGTCAGTCTGACAGGGCAAGCTGAGTTGAATTTAGGGCATGTGGCATTCCTAATTGTGATAGAATGTTTAGGCAGAAAGTTTATAATCTGGCTACTAAGTCAGGACTAACTCAGCACCACTTTCCCCACAAATGTGGAAAAGCTAAAATTTGTTTATGATTACTTTTTTTAAAAAACAGGAAAAGAAGGAGATTTTAAAAGTAGTTTGTTTCTTTAAGTGTTAAATAAATTGAAGGTAAGCTCTTATGGAGAATTCTCTTTTACATCCCTTTAGACAAACTATAAATATTTTAAAATATTACTGTTTTAAAATGGTTATGAAGTATTTGCTGGTTTTTAAATATTATGAAGATTTCTTTTTTAAATTCTCTTTTTAAACAAACTGACCTCAAAAAGCTACAGGCTCTGGTAAAAGTAACTTTTTTTCAAAGAATTGGCAAGGATGGGAGAGGAATCCCTGGCTTTGGAAGGCCTGGGCTGTATGAACCATCACTATTACCCAGTGTCTCAGAACTAATTTGTGGCAGAGCCAGAATTCGCAGCTAGTTTTGAATTAAGGATTCTGCTCTTTTCCCCAAGTGTAAAAGTGGCACTCTTGAATTTTTTTGTATAAGGGATTTAAGTGAGATAACCCTGTTAGAAGTGGGGGCTAGGTCAGGACTTTCTTAAGGTCCAGGTCTAAGACTGGAACTGAGTTAAGTATATATAGCTTGAGAGGATGGGGCTGAGCCAAGGGAAAGCTAAGTACCGAGTCCTCCATTATGCCCTTACTATAGGACTAGCACCTTATTGGGATGGACATATATACACTAATATGTATAAAATAGATAACTAATAAGAACCTGCTGTATAAAAAAAAAAGAAAGAAAAGAAGTAGATTAGGTTACACTAACCATCTAGTCCTTGTTCTCATTCCTTCCATTCAGACCATTGCCAAGGCTTGCCCACTTGGATCAGCTATGTCCTTTCTCTCTGCTTATGCTTTAAGGCTCAGTTTTCTCTCCTTCCCCTCCCAAAGTCATGTCAAAGCAATCACTGATTGTATTTAGAACAAATTTTATCATGTAATTAATTACTAATTAGTAATATTAATTAATAATATTGCTCTATATTATCACTTCTTTTCCTAGCTAGGTACTGCCCATCATTTTTTGACTTTCTGTCTCCGGGCACTCCATCCCCCAATAATATTTTTATTATTTTTATACTTATAGATTGTATTGTTTATACCTCCATTTGACAATTAATTATGATCTACCTTCTGCCATATATTGTTTCTCACTTTCTATTGTTTTTTATTTATTTATTGTCTCCTCAACCATATCACACTTTGCTATTAACCTATTTGTACCTAGAAAAATGTCTAGTGCAGTTGTTGCCTATGAAAGTATGTTATATTATTTAAGGCTGTGATTTTCTAAATTGGTGAGGTGATTTGGAATCAACTGGATTCAGTTCTAGGTTCCAACCCTCTCCTTGCCTATAATACCAACTTTATTTAATTAAGAGCTAAGCGTTTGTTTAAAGATTTCAGATACCACCCCTCCCCGCCCCACCATGAGGACCATTTATTAAACAGACCATGTGTATTTTTCATTTGCCCAGCCTAATTATAAACCTTGAATCCTGGTCCGGTGCTTCTTCACAGTCCCTAGCTTGATTTTGAATAAATAGTAGGTTTTTAATAAACATTAAGGTGAAATAAGAGTATTATATTTATTTATTTATTTATTTATTTATTTATTTATTTTTTTTTTAAACATTATAGTATATTTTATTTTTTTCTTTGGCTGTGTTGGGTCTTTGTTGCTGCATGCAGGCTTTCTCTAGTTGAGTGGGGGGCTACTCTTCGTTGCGGTGTGCGGGCTTCTCCTTGCGGTGGCTTCTCTTGTTGTGGAGCATGGGCTCTAGGTGTGCGGGCTTCAGTAGTTGTGGTACGAGGGCTCAGTAGTTGTGGCTCACGGGCTCCAGAGCGCAGGCTCAGTAGTTGTGGCACACAGGCTTAGTTGCTCCGTGGCATGTGGGATCTTCCCGGACCAGGGCTCGAACCCGTGTCCCCTGCATTGGCAGGCGGATTCTTAACCACTGTGCTACCAGGGAAGCCCAAGAGTATTATATTTATATCATGAATTTTAGGTTTAGTTCAATTCTAAAGGATATTTAAATTAATTTTAAGTCAAAAATAGTTGATTTCTTTAACATTACAAGTGTTGAGCACATGAAATCATTTCTTAAAGAGATTAACACATGCGCACGCACACACAAACACACACATACTGCAAAAACCCCATGTCAGAGTTCCATGAATCACCTTTAATATTTTTTTTGGTTGATATGTCTTTTTTTTACACCTTTATTGGAGTATAATTGCTTTACAATGGTGTGTTAGTTTCTGCTTTATAACAAAGTGAATCAGTTATACATATACATATGTTCCCTTATCTCTTCCCACTTGTGTCTCCCTCCCTCCCACCCTCCCTATCCCACCCCTCTAGGTGGTCACAAAGCACTGAGCTGATTTCCCTGTGCTATGCATCTGCTTCCCACTAGCTATCTATTTTACGTTTGGTAGTGTATGTATGTCCATGCCACTCTCTCACTTTGTCACAGCTTAGCCTTCCCCCTCCCCATATCCTCAAGTCCATTCTCTAGTAGGTCTGTGTCTTTATTCCTGTCTTACCCCTAGGTACTTCTTGACATTTTTTTTTCTTAAATTCCATATATATGTGTTAGCATACGGTATTTGTCTTTCTCTTTCTGACTTACTTCACTCTGTATGACAGACTCCAGGTCCATCCACCTCATTACAAATAGCTCAATTTCGTTTCTTTTTATGGCTGAGTAATATTCCATTGTATATATGTACCACATCTTCTGTATCCATTCATCCGATGATGGACACTTAGGTTGTTTCCATCTTCTGGCTATTGTAAATAGAGCTGCAATGAACATTTTGGGACATGACTCTTTTTGAATTATGGTTTTCTCAGGGTATTTGCCCAGTAGTGGGATTGCTGGGTCATATGATAGTTCTATTTGTAGTTTTTTAAGGAACCTCCATACTGTTCTCCGTAGTGGCTGCACCAATTCACATTCCCAGCAGCAGTGCAAGAGTGTTCCCTTTTCTCCACACCCTCTCCAGCATTTATTGTTTCTAGATTTTTTGATGATGGCCATTCTGACTGGTGTGAGATGATATCTCATTGTAGTTTTGATTTGCATTTCTCTAATGATTAATGATGTTGAGCATTCTTTCATGTGTTTGTTGGCAGTCTGTATATCTTCTTTGGAGAAATGTCTATTTAGGTCTTCTGCCCATTTTTGGATTGGGTTGTTTGTTTTTTTGTTATTGAGCTGCATGAGCTGCTTATAAATTTTGGAGATTAATCCTTTGTCAGTTGCTTCATTTGCAAATATTTTCTCCCATTCTGAGGTTGTCTTTTGGTCTTGTTTATGGTTTCCTTTGCTGTACAAAAGCTTTGAAGTTTCATTAGGTCCAATTTGTTTATTTTTGTATTTATTTCCATTTCTCTAGGAGGTGGGTCAAAAAGGATCTTGCTGTGATTTATGTCATAAAGTGTTCTGCCTATGTTTTCCTCTAAGAGTTTGATAGTTTCTGGCCTTACATTTAGGTCATTAATCCATTTTGAGCATATTTTTGTGTATGGTGTTAGGGAGTGACCTAATCTCATACTTTTACATGTCCCTGTCCAGTTTTCCCAGCACCACTTATTGAAGAGGCTGTCCTTTCTCCACTGTACATTCCTGCCTCCTTTATCAAAGATAAGGTGACCATATGTGCGTGGGTTTATCTCTGGGCTTTCTATCCTGTTCCACTGATCTATATTTCTGTTTTTGTGCCAGTGCCATACTGTCTTGATTACTGTAGCGTTTTAGTATAGTCTGAAGTCAGGTAGCCTGATTCCTCCAGCTCCATTTTTCGTTCTCAAGAAAGCTTTGGCTATTCGGGGTCTTTTGTGTTTCCATACAAATTGTGAAATTTTTTGTTCTAGTTCTGTGAAAAATGCCAGTGGTAGTTTTTTTTTTTTTTTCTTTTTGTGGTATGCGGGCCTCTCACTGTTGTGGCCTCTCCCATTGCACAGCACAGGCTCCGGACGCGCAGGCCCAGCGGCCATGGCTCATGGGCCCAGCCGCTCCACGGCATGTGGGATCCTCCCGGATCAGGGCACGAACACGCGTCCCCTCCATCTGCAGGCGGACTCCCAACCACTGCACCACCAGGGAAGCCCTGCCAGTGGTAGTTTGATAGGGATTGCATTGAATCTGCAGATTGCTTTGTGTAGTAGGGTCATTTTCACTATGTTGATTCTTCCAATCGAAAAACATGGTATATCTCTCCAGCTATTTGTATCATCATTTATTTCTTTCATCAGTGTCTTATAATTTTCTGCATACAGGTTTTTGTCTCCTTAGGTAGGTTTATTCCTAGATATTTTATTCTTTTTGTTGCAATGGTAAATGGGAGTGTTTTCTTGATTTCACTTTCAGATTTTTCATCATTAATGTACAGGAATGCCAGAGATTTCTGTGCATTAATTTTGTATCCTGCTACTCTACCAGATTCATTGATTAGCTCTAGTAGTTTTCTGGTAGCATCTTTAGGATTCTCTGTGCATAGTATCATGTCATCTGCAAATAGTGACAGCTTTACTTCTTCTTTTCCGATTTGGATTCCTTTTTATTTCCTTTTCTTCTCTGATTGCTGTGGCTAAAACTTCAAAAACTATGTTGAATAATAGTGTTGAGAGTGGGCAACCTTGTCTTGTTCCTGATCTTAGTGGAAATGGTTTCAGTTTTTCGCCATTGAGGACGATGTTGGCTGTGGGTTTGTCATATATGGCCTTTATTATGTTGAGGAAAGTTCCCTCTATGCCTACTTTCTGGAGGGTTTTTATCATAAATGGGTGTTGAATTTTGTCGGAAACTTTCTCTGCATCTATTGAGATGACCATATGGTTTTTCTCCTTCAATATGTTAATATGGTGTATCACATTGATTGATTGTCTATAGTGACGAATCCTTGCATTCCTGGAATAAACCCCACTTGATCATGGTGTATGATCCTTTTAATGTGCTGTTGGATTCTGTTTGCTAGTATTTTGTTGAGGATATTTGCATCTATGTTCATCAGTGATATTGGCCTGTAGTTTTCTTTCTTTGTGACATCCTTGTCTGGTTTTGGTATCAGGGTGATGGTGGCCTTGTAGAATGAGTGTGGGAGTGTTCCTCCATCTGCTATATTTTGGAAAAGTTTGAGAAGGATAGGTGTTAGTTCTTTTCTAAATGTTTGATAGAATTCGCCTGTGAAGCCATCTGGTCCTGGGCTTTTGTTTGTTGGAAGATTTTAAATCACAGTTTCAATTTTAGTGCTTGTGATTGGTCTGTTCATATTTTCTATTTCTTCCTGATTCAGTCGTAGCAGGTTGTGCATTTCTAAGAATTTGTCCATTTCTCCCAGCTTGTCCATTTTATTGGCATAGAGTTGCTTGTAGTAATCTCTCATGATCTTTTGTATTTCTGCAGTGTCTGTTGTTACTTCTTTTTCATTTCTAATTCTATTGATTTGAATCTTCTCCCTTTTTTTCTTGATGAGTCTGGCTAATGGTTTATCACTTTTGTTTATCTTCTCAAAGAACCAGCTTTTAGTTTTATTGATCTTTGCTATCATTTCCTTCATTTCTTTTTCATTTATTTCTGATCTTTATGATTTCTTTCCTTCTGCTAACTTTGGGGTTTTTTTGTTCTTTCTCTAATTGCTTTAGTTGCAAGTTTAGGTTGTTTATTCGAGATGTATCCTGTTTCTTAAGGTAGGATTGTATTGCTATAAACTTCCCTCTTAGAACTGCTTTTGCTGCATCCCATAGGTTTTTGGTCGTCGTGTCTCCATTGTCATTTGTTTCTAGGTATTTTTTGATTTCTTCAGTGATCACTTCGTTATTAAGTAGTGTATTGTTTAGCCTCCATGTGTTTGTATTTTTTACAGATCTTTTCCTGTAATTGATATCTAGTCTCATAGCATTGTGGTCAGAAAAGATACTTGATATAATTTCAATTTTCTTAAGTTTACCAAGGCTTGATTTGTGACCCAAAATATGATCTATTCTGGAGAATGTTCCATGAGCACTTGAGAAAAATGTGTATTCTCTTCTTTTTGGGTGGAATGTCCTATAAATATCAATTAAGTCCATCTTGTTTAATGTATCATTTAAAGCTTGTGTTTCCTTATTTATTTTCATTTTGGATGGTCTGTCCATTGGTGAAAGTGGGGTGTTAAAATCCCCTACTATGAATGTGTTACTGTCGATTTCCCCTTTTATGGCTGTTAGTATTTGCCTTATGTATTGAGGTGCTCCTATGTTAGGTGCATAAATATTTACAATTGTTATATCTTCTTCTTGGATCGATCCCTTGATCATTATGTAGTGTCCTTCTTTGTCTCGTCTAATAGTTTTTATTTTAAAGTGTATTTTGTCTGATACGAGAATTGCTACTCCAGCTTTGTTTTGGTTTCCATTTGCATGGAATATCTTTTTCCATCCCCTCACTTTCAGTCTGTATGTGTCTCTAGGTCTGAAGTGCATCTCTTGTAGACAGCATATATATGGGTCTTGTTTTTGTATCCATTCAGCCAGTCTGTGTCATTTGGTGGGAGCATTTAATCCATTTACAGTTAAGGTAATTATCGATATGTATATTCCTATTCCCATTTTCTTAATTGTTTTGGGTTTGTTTTTATAGGTCTTTCCCTTCTCTTGTGTTTCTTGCCTAGAGAAGATCCTTTAGCATTTGTTGTAAAGGTGGTTTGGTGATGCTGAACTCTCTCAGCTTTTGCTTGTCTGTAAAAGTTTTAATTTCTCCATCAAATCTGAATGAGATCCTTGCTGGTTAGAGTAATCTTGGTTGTAGGTTTTTCTCCTTCATCACTTAAAATATGTCCTGCCAGTCCCTTTTGGCTTGCAGAGTTTCTGCAGAAAGATCAGCTCTTAACCTTATGGGGATTCCCTTGTGTGTTATTTGTTGTTTTTCCCTTGCTGCTTTTAAAATGTTTTCTTTGTATTTAATTTTTGACAGTTTGATTAATATGTGCCTTGGCATGTTTCTCCTTGGATTTATCCTGTATGGGACTCTCTGTGCTTCCTGGACTTGATTAACTATTTCCTTTCCCATATGAGGGAAGTTTTCAACTATAATCTCTTCAAATATTTTCTCAGTCCCTTTCTTTTCCTCTTCTTCTTCTGGAACCCCTATAATTCGAATGTTGGTGCCTTTAATGTTGTCCCAGAGGTCTCTGAAACTGTCCTCAGTTCTTTTCATTCTATTTTCTTTATTCTGCTCTGCAGTAGTTATCTTCTGGTCACTTTTCCATTCTTTTGCCTCAGTTATTCTGCTATTGATCCCTTCTAGAGTATTTTTGATTTCATTTATTGTTTTGTTCACTGTTGCTTGTTTCATCTTTGGTTCTTCTAGGTCCTTGTTAAATGTTTCTTGCATTTTCTCTATTCTATTTCCAAGATTTTGGGTCATCTTCACTATCATTATTCTGAATTCTTTTTCAGGTAGACTGCCTATTTCCTCTTCATTTGTTCGGTCTGGCGGGTTTTTATCTTGCTCCTTCATCTGCTGTGTGTTTTTCTGTCTTCTCATTTTGCTTCTCTTACTGTGTTTGGGGTCTCCTTTTTGCAGGCTTCAGGTTCATAGTTCCCGTTGTTTTTGGTGTCTGTCCCCAATGGCTAATGTTTGTTTAGTGGATTGTGTAGGCTTCCTGGTGGAGGGGACTAGTGCCTGTGTTCTGGTGGATGAGGCTGGATCTTGTCTTTCTGGTGGGCAGGTCCACGTCTGGTGTGTTTTGGGGTGTCTGTGGAGTTATTAGGATTTTAGGCAGCTCTCTGCTAATGGGTGTGGTTGTGTTCCTGTCTTTCTAGTTGTTTGGCATAGGGTGTCCAGCACTGTAGCTTGCTGGTCATTGAGTGAAGCTGGGTGTTGGTGTTGAGATGGAGATCTCTGGGAGATTTTTGCCGTTTGATATTACGTGGAGCTGGGAGGTCCCTTGTGGACCAGTGTCCTGAAATTGGCTCTCCCACCTCAGAGGCACAGCACTGACTCCTGGCTGCAGCACCAAGATCCTTTCATCCACACAGCTCAGAATAAAAGGGAGAAAAAGTAGAAAGAAAGAAAGAAAGAAAGAAAGAAAGAAAGAAAGAAAGAAAGAAAGAAAGAAAGAAAGAAAGAAGATAAAGTAAAATAAAGTATGGTAAAATAAAATAAAGTTATTAAAATTAAAAAAATTATTAAAAATAATTTTTAAAGTAAAAAAAAAACCAACCCTAAAAACCAAAAACGGACGGATAGAACCCTAGGACAAATGGTGAAAGCAAAGCTATACAGACTAAATCTCACACAGAAGCATACACATACACACTCACAAAAAGAGGAAAAGGGGAAAAAATAGTAAATCTTGCTCTCAAAGTCCACCTCCTCAATTTGGGATGATTCGTTGTGTATTCAGGTATTCCACAGATGCACAGTACATCAAGTTGATTGTGGAGATTTAATCCGCTGCTCCTGAGGCTGCTGGGAGAGATTTCCCTTTCTCTTCTTTGTTCGCACAGCTCCCGGGGTTCAGCTTTGGATTTGGCTCTGCCTCTGCGTGAACGTCACCGGAGGGGATCTCTTCTTCACTCACACAGGACGGGGTTAAAGGAGCAGCTGCTTCGGGGACTCTGGCTCACTCAGGCCAGTGGGAGGGAGGGGTACAGACTGCAGGGTGAGCCTGCGCGGCAGAGGCCGGCGTGACGTTGCACCGGTCTGAGGCGCACTGGGCGCTCTCCCGGGGAAGTTGTTCCTGGATCCCGCGACCCTGGCAGTGGCGGGCTGCACAGGCTCCCCGGAAGGGAGGTGTGGAGAGTGACTTGTGCTCGCACAGAGGCTTCTTGGCGGTGGCAGCAGCAGCCTTAGCGCCTCATGCTCGTCTCTGGGGTCCGCGCTTTCAGCCGCGGCTCGCGCCCGTCTCTGGGGCTCCTTTAGGCAGCGCTCTTAATCCCCTCTCCTCGCGCACCAGGAAACAAAGAGGTAAGAAAAAGTCTCTTGCCTCTTCGGCAGCTCCAGACTTTTTCCCGGACTCCCTCCCGGCTAGCCGTGGTGCACTAACCCCTTCATGCTGTGTTCACGCCGCCAGTCCTCTCCCTGCGCTCCGACTGGAAGCCGGAGCCTCCGCTCCCAGCCCCACCCATCCCGGCGGGTGAGCAGACAAGCCTCTCGGGTTGGTGAGTGCTGGTCGGCACGATCATCTGTGCTGGAATCTCTCCGCTTTGCCCTCCGCTCCTCTGTTGCTGTGCTCTCCTCCGCGGCTCCGAAGCTTCCCCCCTCCGCCACCCGCAGTCTCCCGCCCGCGAAGGGGCTTCCTAGTGTGTGGAAACCTTTCCTCCTTCAGGGCTCCCACCCACTGGTGCAGGTCCCGTCCCTATTCTTTTGTCTCTGTTTATTCTTTTTTCTTTTGCCCTACCCAGGTACGTGGGGAGTTTCTTGCCTTTTGGGAGGTCTGAGGTCTTCTGCCAGCGTTCAGTAGGTGTTCTGTAGGAGTTGTTCCACGTGTAGATGTATTTCTGATGTATCTGTGTGGAGGAAGGTGATCTCCGCATCTTACTCTTCCGCCATCTTCCCTCTCCCACCTTTAATATTTATGGCAGGAACAGATAGCATTGATTTGACATGTTGACCTGTTTATCAATTTGATTTTGTACATTTGAACTTTTCAAACCATTGCCTATAGTTTGGTTTCATCTTTGTTGACAGGTAGGGAACCAAAAATAGCAGCCTGATCCAATTTAAAATGATACATACTCATTATCGTTTAATTCCTTTACCAATTTTTGTGTGTGTGGCCACTCTTTAACAATTCCATTAATGCATTTCCACGCACAAATTATTTAGGTTGACAAAATTCAGAGTTTTTTTCTGGACATCCGTGATACCAAGTAGTGGCTTCCCCCGCACTCCTAGCAGCCACCTCCTGTTCCCATACATAAATGGCAGCCAGCAATGGCTGGAAACAAAGGACTCTCTCCCAGTCTCTGAATACAGTGACATTCATTCTGAGAGAAGCAGGGGCAGCTTTTTGAAAGCCGACTTCTTCAGCTCGACAATAACACACAATGAGTTATTGACTTGTTTATGTACGGAGCTCTTTTCAGTAACTAACTCTGACTCCCACAGTCTGGACAAATGATTGATTTCGTGGTTAGAAAAAGAGAAAGCTCTCGCGCTAAACTCTGTAGTGCAAACTACTTCTTCCCCATTTGTTCCCTAACTGAATAGGACCTTATTAAAATGCACTTTCCAAAAAAATACCTGCAGCTGGTCTTTATAACCATGTTTTGTATATATAAATAAGTAATTTGTCCCAGTCTTTTGTATATTAACAGACCATTGGGAAACTTGTCAATATATATGAAGGCTGATTGTCCTGTTGTTTATGCTAAACTGTATTGCCTGTATTGATCTGCATGTAAAATATGGATCAAGTAATTTATTAATAGATCAATATTTACTGGTCAAAAAGATTTTTGATAGAAAGATAGATTCCGTTTTCTTCTTGGGTTATGTTGCTTTATTAAGAACATTATACACAACACATATCATATGCTTCACATTTAAATCTTTAGCTGCTCTTCTGGAGCATACAGAGAAAACTGCATGCAGAACTACAGTTCAGAGAACAGACAGTTTGGTTAGACTAATAGACTCTTCCCTCTTTGGCTGGTACCTATCTGGAATGTCAATATGAATTAGATAGAACATACCAGTGTTTGATTACTGTAGCTTTTCTAAAAATATTAATAACTAGACTCTAGTGTTTACTTTAGAGTTATTTTCTCCTATAAAATAGATTTTATTTTATCTTAATATCATGTTAAAATTTTTACACAATTAGTCTTTATGATTTTCATAAATATGCCTTAAAATATTTTGGGGGGGAGTTAAAAAAATGGACAGAAAAGCCATATAATGTTAATGATACCATAAAATGAGTTTATTGCTGTTCTGTCTGTATTTCTCCAGCAGGAGGTTTTGAGTGTGTTTTCCTCTCTAGGATGTCCATAGTAGAGCTTTCCTGAGCCAGCAAATGTTTGAAGAATTCCTCAAAATTAAGAATACTTTCTATTATAGTCACAATGGGCCATATGTTTTGTATAAAACTATATATACATTACTAATCTATGACCCTTTAGGGCTTTAGAGAAAGTATAATGTCTGCTACGTTAGCATTAATAGTTTTATGTAAAATATAGTCTAAAAGGTAACAACCACTAGAAATCATTTCATTGGAATCTGTTGTTTCAGGTATACTTTTGTGGATTTCTTTTCTTAATTCCTAAACAAATTGTTTGAGGTGAATTTACTCCCTTTTAATCTTGTTTCTCTAACCAGACCATTGTCTTGAATCATTTTGTTCACTTTTCTTTGACAGAGCCATTGTGTTCCTTGTTTCTTCCATATCTGCTACTGTCTTTGAGTAGTCTCTTGTCTGTTTTTTCTGGTTACCATTAATATTGAATGAGCCAACTTTAACCTAATTTAGGATAGCCAGTGTTTGTTACTTACATATTTTAAAAATCTTAGCAGCAAGCTCTGGCAAAAATGGTGAATTAAACCTTCCTAATTAGCTTGGTAAGTTTTGATGTATATCACAAATATTTGGGGGTGTTTTCTCACATTTAAAAAGGGCATGATGTAGTTTAAAAAAAGCGACTTGATTTTCCACTCCCCTGTTTGGTAGAGATTTGGCTTTTCATAGTTGTATACAAATTTTAGCCATCTTTCTGTTTTTTCATTGAGGTATGAGAAATATCACTGCAATGTCTAGTTAACATTCCTCACTATACATAGTTACAGATTTTTTTCCTTGTGATGAGAACTTTTAAGATCTACTCTCTTAGCAAGTTTCATATATGCAATACACTATTATTAACTATAGTCACTATGCTGTACGTTACATCCCCATGACTTACTTATTTTATAACTGAAAGTTTGTACCTTTTGACTTCCTTCATCCATTTTGCCCACCTTTCAACCCCCATTCCACCTCTGGCAACCACCAGTGTTCTCTGTATCTATGAGCTTTTTTTCTTTTTTAAGATTCCATATGTAAGTGAGATCATATGCTATTTATCTTTCTCCATCTGACTTTTTTCACTTAGTATAATGCCCTCAAGTTTCATCCTTCCTGTTTGTTTTGATTTTTAATTTGAAGTGTCTACCTCTTTATACATGAAAATTAGCCTCAGAAATTTCAAGCCCATTGACAAAAAATTATTTCATATATTTTAAGTAAGAACAGCAAATCAAAAGTATTTAGTTTTGTCTTAATGAAGAAACAGGATGTTCTCCTCCAAAGTGACAGGAGAGAAGAATCTTACTGTTGTTATTGTGTCTGGAATTTGAAGGAGAGATGCTGTTTGCACTGCATATTATTAATACCTCAAAGTGAAAATGCATTCTCTTAATTTGACTTTTTACTTTCAATAATTTCCTCTAAATGATTGTATTAAGATATCTCTCTTTTTGAATGTCTGGGCTGTTTTCAGAAAAGGCCCCATGTATGTAACCTTATGTTTTGTTGACAATTTATTTCTCAATATCTTACTGGGTTCTCTATTTGGTACTATGCATATGATGCTTTTCAGTAATGTTGATATGTTTTTCCCTCAGCTTACGTAGATTAGGATAGTGCTAGAAGTTGAGTGTTAGAATGAGGTGATTTTTCCAACTGTAGTGGTTTTATAGGTAAAGAATTCCTACCTTTTAAAGAGTTACTTGGAAGCAGTTCTACATGTCATGGTCTTGGGAGACCACATTGAATCGGACCTACTGCAGTGGCACCAAAGAGTTTTATAGCTCTGTTTTTGTTTTGTTTTGCTTCCCTTAAAAAAAAGGTCTGCTCTGAATGTTTTTGCATTTGGAAATTAACTTTATGAAGAAAAGATGACCTTGGTGAATATTCCCCAGTCACTCTCCTTCACATATCCTCCCTGATAAATGAGACGCCCCTGGTAAAGAAATAATCATAGAGACTTGACACAAGTACGTTTTGCCACAGTTTACACATAGGCTTCCTTGTGTGGAAGTTGAGTTTGATATTTGACTTTTTATAATATTACGTTTTCTGTATTACTTTAGCACAGGAAAAAATATTCCTTGGGGAGATTGATTCTAAGTAGCTTCACATGATGATTTTTCCGTTTTTATTGAGATATAATTAGCATATGGCCCAGTGTAAGTTTAAGGTGAATAGCATAATGACTTGACTTTTATATATTGTGAAATGATTACCACAGTAAGCTTAGTTAACATCCACCATTTCATATGGTTTTAAAAAATGGTTTTTTTTGTTGTGAACTCTTAGGATCTGCTGTCTTAACAAACTTTCAAATATACCATATAACATTATAACTGTAGTCATCATGTATATCATATATTGTTTTTTTTTTTTTTTAAACTTGTTTTCAGTGGTTCTCAGTCTAGGACAGGCAAACATTTGCAAACATTTCCTGCTGTCCAAATTCAGTCTGCCTCTTGTTTGTTTTTTAAGTTCTCTTGGAACATAGCCACACTCATTTGTTTATGTATTTTCTATTTCGTGCTACAGGGGCAGAGTTGAGTAATTGCAGAAGAGACTTGTCTGTCCCCCTTTCCCCCAAGCCTGAATATTTACTATCTGGTTCTTATAGAAATGTTTGTCAACTCCTTATCTAAGTTGATCATCAGGATCACCTAAGGATTCCTTAGACTTTTCTCCTCTACCAAAACAGAATCTCTGATAAACTGAGCTGTGTCACATATGAGTAGATGAAGACTTCACAGGTTTGATACTATTCAAGAATAGGTAGATTGAGGAGGTTATATTGTTGACCCCCACTCCCATTCTATCTCAAGTATAGGAGTGGGTCTTCAGGCAGGGTATAGATTAAAGATTCATGTTAACTCAAACATGATTTGCCAGGCATACAATTGAGAAAGCCTATTTAAAATAACAACAGCATTAACAAAAGAAAAGAAACATGGTCATTATTCATTCTTAATCTTCAATAAGGAGATACTACATGGCACGTCCATTGCTTAAGAATTGTTAAATATTCCAATTCAGAAGGTTCTGTATCAGGCTGTTATTTTCTTTCTTCCTATTAATACCAATCTGCTGAGTGAATATTACTGTGTAAGTTTAGCTTTTTCCTTTTCTCAAAAATAGCATTTTGTTTTGGTGGGGATTGTTTATAAAGAAATATAGAATGAACCACATTCACCTTTTTATAACATGGGTTTACAGCAGTAGTAGACCTCTATCTGGCTCTGTTCATGGAGCAGATTGGAAGTAACCATTCAGGTATTTAAGGTAAAACTTAGTCTTTGTCGTGAAATATTGTAAATCATTTTGAACCATTCGAGAGTGAATTGACATTTGATTTTGGTTTATTTCTTTGAATTCTTATCCTGACATAACAGCAGCCAATTTATTCCCTACTGGCAATGAAAGATTTGAATAGGAATCTCAGCCTAATTTTAAAAAATTTTGCTATGTTAATTTTGACAAAATGCTTTTAAAAGGTACTCATCAGTGTCAAATGTCTGCAATTAAGGACCCCTTCCCAAATCATATTTTAGTAAGCTTAAAAACAATAAAAGTGGAAGTGAAAAATAGTGTTAAATGTTTTAAATATAAAAACATTTTGACTTATTTAATCTAAATGGAATTCATTTTCACATATGTATGGGCCAAATTAATTTGAAATCACCTTCCATGGTTATGCTAAATTAGTTGTTTGAATAAACATTGCTATTAGGTGTCAATAGGTGCCTATTTTCATGTCATTTACTTATTTATTTTTTCTAGTTGAACCTGGCTGTGGATGAACAGAAAGGGAAAATTACCGAAAAAGTCATTCTTTCAATGACAGCAAAGGAACAGCATAAGGCACAAGAAGAAGTAAGGAACTTACTTTTTAAATTGTATTGTAAAACTACAATAAATACTAATTTTAAAATTAAGGCAGATTTTACTTTGATTTGGTAGTGAACCAACTTTGGTTATCTGATAACAACATAATGAAAAAAACTGGTCAAAACTGGAAATCATTGTATTGATATAGGCAGCTTGAAAAATAGTTATATGCTTGAAAGAATAAATCATATTATAATTTTCTGAAAACTACTTATGAATACTTTCTCATAAATTTCCTAAATTAGGAAATTTTTACATGCAACTGGAATCTAGAAATTATGGACTATGCTAACATAGGAAAAACATTAAAATTTTATTGAACTTTGAACAAATAATAAAATCTTATTTTTATTTTCTGACTTTCTAGGAATAGAATTATCTTTCTGAATTTTAGAAATGCTAGCAATGTTATCTCTTATCAAGGAAAAACTGTAGTTTATAAATGTCAAGCCTAAGTGAGCTAATCATAAGATTCTGTAGGCAATATTGTAAAGAAGAACTATTAAAGCAAGGCTTCTTCTCTCCAAAGCTCATGCTGTGAAGTTGACAGCATATTCCATAAATGAAATAATAATACAAAATTGGTGTTAGACAAAAGGGAAAAATGATTTTCATGTAGTTTCCTGGAATGCAAAAGCATTTAATCTTTCTGAGGAAAGATCATGAATTTGCTCATTTCCATGTACTACTGTCAGTAAATAAAATCTATAAGCTACTTCAAAAAATAAGATAGCATGAATATTTAAAAATTAAACTTCCATGTAATTCTCTTTTGACATTTTGGCAAAGAAATCTATCCAAGCTTTAGGGTTTTAATATTTTCTTATCATGGTAATTGCATCTCCTTTGCTAACTATGTATTTTACAATAGATGAACAAGTATAATGCATCAAATTTTCCTGAGTGAATTAAATTCTTTAAGTTAGAGACTACCTTAATATTTGGGGCTATATATGTGCAGTATTAAAGATTATATTATAAACATTAATTGGTAATCTCAGTAGGAAATATTTCATAAGAAAAATTCAACTTGATTTTTCTAAGATAAAACAAATAACAATTGTATACTTTTAAATTATAGTTCTGACCCATTCCACTTAATATTAACAAGTTAAAAACTAGGTTGTTAGTTCTAGATTTAAAAAATATTGTCCTCTATCCAATTGAAAAATGTTGTTTATCACAGTTTATTACATTTTCACAGTAAGTATAAAATGAATCTATCATATACCTTGATATCGTCAACTTTAAGAAATGCAAATAAAAGTCTCTAGTTGAATTAGTATAATTAAAATTGTATCTATAATAACAAATTATTATTAGAGAATAAATAGAAATAATCTAAAAGAATGAATAGATTAACTATTTTCTGCATTTTAAATATTGTAATTATTTTGCTTGTTGATATTTCATGCAAAACTATAATTTCAATGGAACTGGAAACTTGAAGTGGCCCAGGAAAATGATCATTATGCTAAAAATATCATTTTTAATGCCACCTTGTTACCAAAGCTGGAAATGAAAATTATTTTTTCTGGAAAATCCAACAGTATTAATGCTTATTTGGTACTTCTTTATTATCATCTAAATGTTTATTTAGTACCTATATACATCACTTTTTCTCCTCCTAAGGGCCTTATTTGGTCACATATTTGCTTGATCAGCTATGACTCCAAATGCCTTTTGTTTGCTTCAAAAATCACACAGTGAAGGGAATATTTATTGTGTGTGTGGGTATGAATGCGTGTGTGTAAGAACCTCTAAATATATTCCATACACTATGAGAATAATTTTTATATCATTAATTTGAAAGTGATTTATTAATTTTGATGTTTAAGTCAGTGACATCAAGTTTTGTGCCTAATTCATATACAGAGATGTGAAATCATGATGGTAAAGAAATGAAAAATGTGGGGATGGGGAGATTACTCCAACATTTAATTTTGCCCACAGTTTTTTTTACAAAAACTATATTTCTAGATGTATTTCAAAACCTTAAGTAAACATTGTGAAATATGAGATTTAGATTTAGGTATCTGCTGTCTGTATTTTTATCTTAAAATCTTATTTTATTTCATGTAATTTTTCCACATGAAAACTGGGAATAATAATAACGTATGCATCACGAGACTACTTCAATGTGATGGTATATGTTGAACTGTATCAAGCTTTTTAGAAATGGTCTACTGGAAATCTGTGTGTAATTTTTTTGTCAGTTTAAAAGTGTGTTATTCCAAAAAAAAAAAAAAGTGTGTTATTCCAGATTCTCTGAAAAGTTGACACCAGGATGGAATTTTTTGAAATGTGTATGGATTTTAATAGAAGAAATGCCGTGAGAGAAAATAGGGAGAGCTCTAGGTAAAGCTGGGAGACCTGTCAGACTGAAATGCAGGCTTGAACATGAGTGAAGGAAAGAGGAAGGGAAGACTGGGTGGAAGTATCCTAGACTGTTGTGCAGTCTAAGGAGGGTTTGGCAAAGCTGCTGATGTATCCTTGGGTCAAAGTTGTCCATCAGAGGAGTCTTGTGACTCCCTGGGTTGGACCTGCTTTAGTATCCTTGGCCATTGGTGCCAACCTGGTGATGGGTGTAAGAGCATAATAGCTTGGACCCTTGGTCAGTTATGCTCCTGTAGCCAGAGGTCTGTGAAGTGCATTCTTACTGCTTCCTCCAAAAGTATACTTGACATCATCCTGATTGCCATCATCATACCCCTCTTGCCAGATGAGTTATAAAGATGTTTTTAAATGTCTCTATTTTCAATCACCCCTTCCCCCATGAGTTGATGGGGATGTTGGACTCAAATAGGCCTAAAGGCAGCACATAAGTGACCCCTGGCTGGAAACAATATAGATCTCCTTCCAAAATAATTTCCATCTCAGAAGGGGTCTGGAAATCTATTAGAAAGTTGGGAGTAGTGGAAGTGATTGGAATACGAGACGGTACACACTTCAGTTTTCCTTGTGGTTACACTGCAGCTCATCCTTAATTTTAAGATGAAGAGATACTTAATTTTGCTCACAGATTCCTATGTCTTTTCTAGCCTTCATTTGTCAAGTCTGATTATGTTCACTTCTTAACCTGAAAAACATTGTACCCTTGGGCCTGAACCAAGTAAGAGACTTTAGGGAGTTTAAAACACCCATTTTTATCTCCCTGTCCCCTTTCTGGTTCTTCTTAACTATGCTGTAAATTAGAAAGTGTCTTGGTCTTAAGTTTAAGCACTGACCTGGCTTTGAGACTATCCCATATGCTGCATGCCAAGATAATGTTCCTAGCATGGAGGCTGCCACCCTTTGTGCTGATTTCAAGTGACAATTCAGTATAAAGTGCTCTGGAGTCTCCTCATTAACATATATGGACTCTAGGCCACATAGCATTCAGGCCAACAGCTGAACTCATCACTAGAAAAACCAGGAGCTCCTCAAAAAGTCATTCATAATAGTTAAAGTACAGTATTCACCATGTATGGTTCAGAGTGTACAACTTTGATAGGTATACATTTTAGAATGATTATAAACAGAATAATATTTTGTGTTTACTCTAAATCATCTTGAGAATTCAATTGAATTCAAGGGTTGCATGAATGACCAAAATGCCCTACATCTTATGCAAAAGCCTATGTATATGTTTATAGACAGGTGTGCATTTGCATTCTTTCAGAAGTTTGGTTTTTTTCCTCACCAGAATTCTCTTTTTTTTTTTTTTTTGCTACCTTCTGCTCATTTGTCACTCTCCCAAATTCTGTACAAGTGTCACTTCCGTGCTGCATTTCTACAGAGAATGAAGAGTAGAATGTGTAGGCTTTCTGCTGCACAATGAGATGGTGCATTTTTTCAACATATGCATACGTAAGCCTTCTTTTGTGAATGGGACTGATAGGGTCAGATAATGTTTAAAGGGAAAGGCTTTATGTCTCTCAGGCCTCTATGTTTCCACATGGATGCTCCCACACACACATAGATTGAATTATGAACAGACCCATTAATGCTGGGATCACAAAAGGTCAAGTTTTGTCTTCTTTTGCCCCCATTCACATTGCCTTTGTAGAGAGGGAAAAAAAAGGATTTGCAGGAAAAAAAGATTCATGATGAAGAATTTTAAAGAACATTTTCCCCCCCTTTAGCAGCATCTGTGATTTGAAAAAAAAATCGTATCATGTAATATAATTCAGGAGTATTGTTTTACCTATCCGATTTTGGTTTGAGTTCTTTCATGCATAGCATTATCTTTCAGGGTAACACATAAAATGTAGCACTTTGAGAATAAAAGACCTTATGACTTTTTTCCCCAATTTTAAAAAGCATTTTTTTTCATTGAAGTATAGTTGATTTACAATGTTGTGTTAATTTCAGGTGTACAACAAAGTGATTCAGTCATATACATATATTCTTTTTCATATTCTTTTCCCTTAAAGGTTATTACAAGATATTGAGTATAGTTCCCTGTGCTATACAGTAGGACCTTGTTGGTTATCTCCTTATGAATTTTTAAAGTAACAAAGTTTGAGGAAAATTGGTTGGAAACTTTATCAAAATGTCAGTGGCAGGATTCTTGATATATTTTCTCCTATGTTTAAGATATAAGTTAACCTTTACTAGGGCATCTTATTTGATAGTTTTAAGTTATTAAAAATACAGGCCATGATTGCTATAATTATGCTTCACATACATTAACAGATAATCATGGGGCCAAGGAAAATGGCAAAAATGATAGAGAAATTTTTTGAAGCAACGAAGAATTTATGGGAAATGAAACTTTTAAGGCTTTAACCAATAGCCCTTTAGAATGCAAATGACATCATCAATTGTATGGTTAATTTCTGATGTCACATGAAATCCCCTATCAGTGAAAAGCTATGGATTGTGACAGTATAACAAGTCGTATAAAGATGCTCTCAAATCAAAGCCTGAAATTCGTTCTTTTTTTTTTGTTTTGGTGGCTTGCTGTAGCGCTAGGTACAGTACATAAAATTAAAGGGAGCAGTATTACTGACTAACAAAATACGTTGCATGATACTTAGTATATTTTAAAGACTACATAAAATTATATCTTCTTGAATCAAATGATGCTGGGTATAGGTTCAGAGAGGATTGGTGCTTTCCAGAAGTAGACTCTTTCTATTTAAGGCCTTTGGATATTAGCTTTTAATTTTGTCACATACCTATAAGAGCAAGTTGCTTGGTCTGCTTTGGTCTCTAGCTTTGATATGTAGAATATACTATTATCCATCATCTTTGAGGATAATACTGCTAAAAGGTAGTATGTAAAGTTAAGGATGAAAAACATTGACTAATATTGAGTCATCCATCATTGCCATATTTTAAGCTTTATGACTTTCTTATAGGGTTAACTGTACTGTGGAAAGCATAGAAATTTGTTCTAGAAAGTAAGAAAATGTCTTGAATCTTGAATAGCAAGATGAGGAATGCAGTGGTGGGGGGAGCTACTTGAAGGTTCATTATACTATTGGAGGTAGATTAATTAGGTGGAGATGGCAGGATGGATTACAGGGGGAGAGACTAGGGACAGGGAGGCCACTCAGTAGGTATATTGGTAATACCAGTAGCAAGAGGGGATGAGGAGATGAAGGCTTGGCCAGAGTATAACTTATAAGAAAAGAAAGGAAGGAGAGGAAATATATGTGTTTAGAAGAACGGTTGATAAACTGCAGCCCTGGGGCCAAATCTAGCCCATTGCTTGTGTTTCTAAATAAAGTTTTATTGGAACACAGCCTTGTCCATTTGTTGACATATTGTCTGCAGCTGCTTACAAAGTACAACTGCAGGGTCGAATGGTTTTGATAGAAACATTATAACTCACAAAACTGAAAATATTATCTGGCCCTTATAGAGAAGAAGTTTGCCAATTCTTTATTTAGAAAAAAGCATTGTTTAAAGAAAGTATATGATTGATCACATAGGGACAAATAAGAAAGATATGGGACGCCAAAGAAAAATAAGAATCATTTAAATTAGCTTTATATGCATATAATGCTTCTAAAGTTCTTGGGAAAAGTTAAATATAATTGAAGTAATATATATATATATATATATATATACATAATATTATTATTATATATATATTTCAAATTAACTAGGTAAAGTAGAAAAGTAAATATTCAAGTCATATGTATAATAGTACAAACTTACTTTCATTGACTTCCCTGAAATCCTCTGTGGAAGGGATAGAAATCATAGATTTAACATCAGAGTTGGTAGGGGCAAATACCATATTTTCAGCTGAGAGAGATAGAAAGACAATGAGCTGTCATTACATGGGAGACTCTTGGAGAAGGAGTTTGCATTTTATCTGTGGACACTGAAGTGAGGTTGAGAATCTATGTAGCAAATAGTTTCAAATTTTTATCTTCTTCATGTGAAATAATGGTAGGAATAGGAAAGACAGGCCAAGAAAAACAATTAAAATTGATCTGCAGAAAACTACTCTATTTAAAAATGAAAACACTGTAATAATATACCATGTACATGCGACATTATAGGTTAGCCATTGTGCTGTCCATTCTTTAATCTAATTTAATTCTTAACATGGTAAGGTCAGTATTATTCTTCATTTATGAATGAGGTTTTTTTATTACCTGTTCAAAGTCTCTCAGTCAGTAAATGAAAGAGCCAGCATTTTAACCCAAGATTTCAAAAATCCGTGCCCTGTTCACAGTCATTCATAATTCTAGATGGGTCTAATTTGATCACTTTAAAGATCATGGATAAAGAGAATTTCTGCTTTTCATCTCTTTTGGTCACTACCATATATCGACCAGTGTTTATGTAAGAATCCAATCTATTAGAGAGAATATAAGTTTATATAACACAGTGAAGGGTCAAAGAATTGTAATGATTTTTAATTTGTAAACTATGAGGGTTAAAATATTAACTTACTATTTTTGAGTCTTCAGTATGTCTTACTAATAACCTGTAAGTCAAGTTCTTATATCTCTTAAATATTCTGATTAGAAATCCAGAAATTTAAATATAAAAGGTACATGTTTCTAAACCTTTGCTGTTTCTGGAAAAATTCTATGCATTATTCAGAAATTTGTATATATTCAAAATATTGTCTAAAATAGAGCATTGTCTTTGAAGTATGGATATTTTGAAAAATTGTATTTATGAAATTTGGAAAATTATATTTTAAAGTATTTGGAAGGAAGAGAACAGACTGATTCATTTAAAAGGCCACAAAATGTTAATGAATTTAACATACATATTACAAATTTTAAAGGTAACATACAGATGGTAAAATAAAATATTCTTAAAAGGAAGGTACATGTAATAGAATTAAATATTGTCATTGGCGCATATATTGGATTACTTAAAGTCTTAGAGAGGTCTTATTCTGTTAAGCAGTTTAAAAGTCCTTGGCAAACTTGTCAATGTACATGGTTCTTTTTGTATCTAGAGACAGTTTTTATTCAGCAATTGTAAATGGGTACCTATTCCATATTACTGAAGTACAAAGTTAGAAATTTTCCCATAAATAAAATTTATTGATAAAGGAATGTATATATCGCCTATTCGCTTTACTTGGACATAGATCTGTACTCAAATTCTTATATTGAAGTCATCTTCCCCACATCAAACTAAGTACTCAAAAATCTAATAGGTGTGACATCAACAATTACTTCTTGCTAACAACTCTTGTAATTTAACCCCTCCAGGTGAACAGGCTGATTGATGAATTGCAGACAGCTATGAAAAGCAACAGAGGTCATCTCTCTAAACTTGGCCCCCAATTACAGGCTGAGCAGGAGCAGTTCTCCTCTTATGTCTACGAACACATTAAAAGCCTTCCAGCAAACACCCTTATCCCAGGAGGCCTGCAACTCAAGGTGGGTGTCATTCTGTGACTCTCAATGGGTTCAGCCAGAGACAAAACACTCTGCTCCATTTGAAGACCCTTGTAATAATGCTACTCAGCTTGGATTTCTTTTTGTGTTGTCTTTCTCAAACTGGAGTTTGGATTACAAGTGCTAATACTACCATTCAGGGAATATGTTCTAAAAGAAAATATCTAGAAGTCTTTGAAATATGGCTTTATAAACTTTAGTGTTCAACCCAGAAAAGTAATTTTAATGAAGAAATTTAAGCATGAACATTTACATGCTTTTCTAAGAAACATATATTTTTCACAGGAGTCACTGTGTATTTCAGTTTTTAAAAATAACTTATTTGGAGAAATGGACAAGCTTTAAAATTGACAGACAGTGGCCATAGGAATTAGAGGTGAAAGGCCAGGTGACTGATTGATGTTATAACTACATTTCCAAGGAAAAGGATCTGTATTGGATAAGTGTGACACATGTCTGAGTTCACTTGGTGAAATCAATACGTAAGAATATACTGGGAAAAAAAGGTGAATTGGTTATTTGTTAGGACAAGATGGCTAAATGTCCTAAACTACCCTTTGCTATTGCATCATTGGAAGAGAAAAAAAAATAATAACTCATACTCAGCTAAAGTGGTTTAGGTACTGAAAGCTTAGGGAGTTTAAATACTTTTAAGTCTGTCAACTTAAGATTGTTCTATAATCTCATATCTCATGTTTCAAGAGACTATAATTAGTAAAATTGAATTACTCATAGTATGGCTCTTTTTCATCTAAAGAACCATAACTACAATTCTTCATTTCCTTTTGATTATGTTCATATTTGAATGTGATAACATTCGAAGTAATTGTATTTTGATCAGTCTTTATCTCTATAATTCCCCTTAATATTCAGTCTTATTCTGCAAATAACATTATAAACATTATATTTTCTGTCTATAGCTTATTTCTTTAATGGCATTCCTTGTTTACATTTTGAATGAGAATGTTACCATGTAAAAATTGACCTTTGGGGAAGTGTAATTCCAAGGTAAACATGATAATATATTTCTCATAGTCTGTGCTAGTCAGCTAAAGGCTTAAGAAGTGATGTTTAAGACATCAAGGTCAAGTGTTCCTGTAGTCCAGTAGCATTGTTCTTTTTCAGATTTCTGACTTGGTTACAGATCCAGTCTGCCATTTTGCACCTAAATGTAGGACCTGAAACCATAAAACTCCTAGAAGAAGTATGCTTCTTGTATGCTGCCTTGACATTAATCTTAGCAGTATATTGTTTTGGAGATCTTCAGGCAAGGGCAACAAAACCAAAAATAAACAAATGGGGCTATCCCAGACAAAAAAGCTTTTGCACGTCGAAGGAAGCCATCAACAAAATGAAAAACATACTGAATGGGAGAAGATGCTTGCAAATGATATGTCTAAGAAGGGGTTAATATCCAAAATATATAAAGAAATCACACATCAAAAAACCCCCAAACGGGCTTCCCTGGTGGCGCAGTGGTTGAGAGTCCGCCTGCCGATGCAGGGGACACGGGTTCGTGCCCCGGTCCAGGAAGATCCCACATGCCATGGAGTGGCTGGGCCCGTGAGCCATGGCCACTGAGCCTGCACGCCCGGAGCCTGTGCTCCGCAACGGGAGAGGCCACAACAGTGAGAGACCCGCGTACCATAAAAAAAAAAAGAAAAAGAAAAAAAAAAATTCAATTAAAAAATGGGCAGAGGACCTGAATAGGTATTTTTCCAAGGAAGACATACAGGTAGTCAACAGATACATGAAAAGATGCTTAGCATCGCTAACCATCAAGGAAATGCAAATCAAAACTACAATGAGATATCACCTCTCACTTGTCATAATGGCTATTATCAAAAATATAACAAAAAACAAGTGTTGGTGAGGATGTGGAGAAAAGGGAACCCTCGAACACTGTTCCTGAGAATGTAAATTGGTGCAGCCATTATGGAAAACAGTATGGAGGTTCCTCAAAAAATTAAAAATAGAATTACCATACAATTCAGCACTTCCACTTCTGGGCATTTATCTGAAGAAAACGAAAACAGTTATTTGAAAAGATATATGCACCCCTATGTTCATTGCAGCATTATTTAGCCAAGATATGGAAGCAGCCTAGGTATCCATTGATAGGAAATGGATATATATATATACACAATGGAATGTTAGCCATAAAAAGAATGAAATCTTGCCATTGCAACAACATGGATGGATCTACAGGGTATTTTGCTAAAGGAAATAAGTCAGACAGAGAAAGACAAATACTATACGATTTCACTTATATGTGGAATCTATAAAACAAAACAAACAAAGCAGAAACAGACTCATAGATACAGAGAACAAACTGGTGGTTACCAAAGGGGAGGGAGTTGGGGGGGGTTGGGCGGAATAGGTGAAAGGGATTAAGAGGTACAAACTTCCAGTTATAAAATAAATAAGCTACAGGGATGTAATGTATAGCATAGGGAATATAGTCAATTACATTGCAGTCACTTTGTATGATGACAGATGGTCACTAGACTTATCATGGTGATCAATTCATAATGTATATAAATGTCAAATCACCATGTTGTACACCTGAAACTAATGTATGTCAACTATAATTCAATAAAAAAATAAAAAGGAAAGGGCTTCCCTGGTGGCGCAGTGGTTGAGAGTCCGCCTGCCGATGCAGGGGACACGGGTTCGTGCCCCGGTCCGGGAACATCCCACATGCCGCGGAGCATCTGGGCCCATGAGCCATGGCCGCTGAGCCTGCGCGTCCAGAGCCTGTGCTCCGCAATGGGAGAGGCCACAACAGTGAGAGGCCCACGTACCGCAAAAAAAAAAAAAAATTAAAACAATAAAAAATAAAAAGGAAAAAAAGCCAATCAAAAGCAAAAAAAAAGATTCCTGCAAACCATACTTCTTTCATTTCAGAGCCCCACATTTGCCTTTCCCTGTCAGCACTTGGCCAGGCTTGGGGTCAAGGGAACTTTCATTTTATTTCTCCCCTCTTTTGAGCTTCCTCTTTCCCCATCTGCTCTATGATATAAATCCCATGTTTACGTAAAAACTCTCTGGTTACCTGCAACACAAACCCTCTCAAACCATTTCAAATAAAAAGAGGGTTTGTTGAAAACATAAAGGAATCTCACAGAAATGAAAACCAGGAAGTACAGCTGATTCTCACAAGAAAGTCACTTCTTTTCCATATCTCTTTCTCCTGAAGCCCCATAGTCTCTCTGCTCCTCATCTTTCTGAGCTTTTTCATTTCTCATTTCTTTCTGCAAGCTGGCTTTCTCATTTTACTCCTTTGTACGTACATGGAGGAAAATTATGGCCCCTAGCTCTCCCTAACTTTTAGGTTTAAATGGCCATCATCATCTGACTAGAGTCTTTGTGTCTCCTAGTTCAAATCATTTAAAGAGAGAATCTGTTTGGGTCAGTCCAGCCTTACCTAGGTCCCTGACATTAATTCAACTACCCATAGCCACTGAGTGGGCAAAGGCAGGGTCGTGTACAACACAGAGCACATAGGACTTTCCAGTAATTAGTCTAGAAAGGCAAGTTGGTCTTGGATGGCCAAAGTGACTGACATGTTTTTCATATAAAATTAAATGGAACACTGTAAATAAATTATTGTGTATTATTCATGGTAATGCATTTTCTCCTTTCCCTCCAACCCCCATATTTTTGGGAGTAGGTGTTTGGACTGCTGGAAAAGAAATAGAGATCTGTAGTTTTCTAAACGAGTTCTTACATCTGAAATAGCTAGGTAGTAGAGACAAAACTGGATTAGCAAAGTATACCCTAAATATTCAGAATTGCAGATCTCTTAGAATTAGGGAGTTTTTCCATACTCTCTAGGTGAGGAGAACTTGCTAATTCCAACTGGAGAGATGTTGAGCATAGGTCACAGCAGCATACCATCCTCTGTTAATTCCAGAATCAGTTCATATCAATAGCCTGGCCAAACTCTGTTTCCATGGAGTGTGAATGAACTGCCCTTTTTTGTAGCACTATCTCTAGCCCAGTTACCTCTGAGTCACTGTGGGCAAGGGCCATGACTTCTGTAGTTATGAACAACTTTATCCCACCTTGTAGCATGTGCTATGCAGAGTGTTAGATGATATATCAATCAATCAATCAATCCATTTTCCATTTATAACTGAAAGGCATGGCTCCAATAAAACCTATTTTTCCCCTTTTCTATTCATTTTGATAAAACAGTGAGTTGGAATGATTATCTTTCTACTTTTCTCTATTTGATGATTTGTATCACTGTTGAATACATATGTGAGCCCAGGACTCAGCTTCAAGAACCAAACATAATATATTGTAGTCATCATCATCTTCTAGAGCTTCTAGGTGTTCAACTAGGGGCTGTAGGCAGGGTGTGATCCAAAAATCCCCTGGGGTGCTTTTTCATATTATGTGTGGTTGCCTTCACTTCTTCACTGACCTTCTCATCCTCATCATATCTTTCATTGATAATTTTATCTATTTTTTAAAAATTCTTTTCCCTTTTATTTATTTATTATTTGGCTGCATCGGGTCTTAGTTGCTGCACACGGGATCTTCGTTGAGGCATGCAGGATCTTTCTTTGTGGCACGCGGGTTCTTTGTTGCGGTGTGTGGGCTTCTATCTAGTTGTGGCATGTGGGTTTTCTCTCCCTAGTTGTGGTGCGCGGGCTCTGTAGCTGTGGCGCACGGGCTGTCTTGTTGAGGCATGCGAACTCAGTAGTTGTGGCATGCGGGCTTAGTTGCCCTGCGGCATGTAGGATCTTAGTTCCCTAACCAGGGATCGTACCCATGTCCCCTGCATTGGAAGGCGGATTCTTTACCACTGGACCGCCAGGGAAGTCCCTTATTGATAATTTTAAAATAGCAGATTTTGGTTAGGTCTTAATAGTAGAAGATCACCTCTTAAAAGGACATGCTCTGTGTTCCATACTGCCTCAGTTCCATTTTTTCATAATACAGTACCCAGTTTAAATAGACACATAAGACAAAAGACCGAGAATAGTTTCAATGTCCATCCTGCCATGGGAAAGTTCCTTGTTAAAAAAAAAAAAAGAAAAAAATTGAAAACACAACATAACATCGTTAGAAGAATTTTAGGAAAAAGTTATATCACCCGTAATCACATTATTCCTTATATAACCATTCTTACCCTTGCATATCATTTCCATATGCACTCATATGTAGTCACAACCATAGCATACACTTTTTTGTATTCTGGTACATTCTCTTTCCATCACATCATAGCACCTTTTAAGTTGATGAGATTTCTTATTGTTTTTACCCTTAGTGGTCACACTCAGTGTGTGGCATAATTTACGAAGCCCTTCAGGTAACAAGCTTTTGGAGCAATTTCTTACTATTCCACACCTTCTCTTACCCCATATCCCCTGTCACTGCCATCACCCTCAGCCTTATGAGAACATCTGCTACAGCCATGGCTCAGTGACTTCTGTCTTCCCAGTCCTGTTCTTTCGCTGCAACTCCTCCTCCTCTTCATCCCCATGGAGATGCTGTCAGAAATGTTAGCGTTTCCCTGGGAGAGCAGGAAAGAAAGGATTGATAGGAAAGGGTATTAGCAAATCTGTAGGGGATGGTGGGTGGAAAAACTAGTAGGAAGGTGGGTGATCTGATGGGCAATTGATGAGCAAGAGTGTGGGATGTGTGAGTAGGTGGGAGAAAGCACAGGGGAATGAGCGGAAGATGGGTACAGGGAAGTCCTTTTACTGGAATTAGTAGTGCTTTTCACGCACAATTGGTCAATGATGCTTTGTGGGTTATCTCCCATTTGCTGCCAGTAGAGGCAGATCCAGTTTCTCTGGGACCTAGATCTTGTAAAATTTGTGGGAGAGGAGCCTCTTTAAAATTAGGCCTGAAAGTGACTATTTATTTAGAATGAGAAAATAAATCACAACACATTAATGGAGACTTGGAGATTCAGATTCTTTCTTCTGTGATGTTTTAAGGCAACTTATCAGACATTCTTACACAGAAATACTCTGATTACTAACTGGCTTCCCCTCCCCACCTATTGATGCTTTACAGCTTCCAGCACTCTCAACTTTTAGCATTCTCAGGAGCTAGAGCAAGTGAAGGGTCCGGAAGCTTAATCTCCACTAACTTTACATGAATCCACTCTGGCTGTGAGCAAGGGAAATATGGTGGAATTTAGTAACCTGGATAAAAACAAGGTTCAGAGGGCCGTGATTTGGAGATTTTTTTAGCATTTCTGTTTTTATATTGCTTGGTTGTAGTGTTCTCTCCTAGCATATAGAAATTTAAGTTTTTAAAAAGGGATAATTCAGAGATTTACTTTTAAAGAATGTCTTTGTCCAGCATCTAGTTCATCCTCTAGGTAGTATGTATCTAACAATTTTTATTCTTCCAGTTACAGAATAAAATAAAAATTTAAGTGAATAGTCCAATAAACCCATACATTATTAAATACATATGTCTACAAGGCATTGTGCTTGGTACAGTGGGAAGAGGCAGAGAAGCCTGCAACACCTTCTTGGCCCAAGTCTGATTATTTAATCTGAACAATATGACACCTCCTTTTGAAGACAATAAAACTAACGTGTAGGTCTTCTCAGCTTTTTACTACAATTTCATTTAGTTTACAGGCTTGTTTATATTTAGAAAATGGGCTAATTTCGTTGATAACAGAAAATATGCTAATTTTTATCTGTAATACCTTCCTGGCCTTTCCTATGCTTTGGAGACTTGAAGTTGCTCTACCAAAGGCACAACGACACCATGAAACCATTTGAGATTTGTATTCTGTTTTGTGACCATTTTTAAAAACTTTAAAAGTTTTCTAACCATATATATCCATATGTAAAGTTTTCTAACCATATATAAAATTTAATAGGAAGTTTATTTAAATATTTAGGAGTCTATGGAACAATTAAATGAATAAAAGGAGACAACTGAGGTCAAGTGGCGAGACTTTTTTTGGGGGGGGTATGGTGTCATCACTGTTCTGCTTGCATATTATGTTCTTATTTCCATTGTACATTCCTTGGTCCTTGTCTTTCTGTTTAACCACTTTTCCCATATATGTATTTACAATCTCTGAGATTCTCTGTTATTTCACCTACATTATTTGAGTAAACAGTAGGACAACAAATTTAGGGTATGCTCTAAGTACAAGTAGTAAAACATACCAACTTAAAACTTCATTTTCAAAGGAATTGTTTCTAGAGTAGTAAAACTGGAATATTCAATGTTATTGTTGTGACTTCAAGAACATATATTAAATGTTGGACAAAATGTGATGGAGATAATCAGTTTTCATATGTAGATTTCACCAAGGCAAATGTTGGACTGTCCATTTTAAAGGCAAGTAGACTTTAGATCCCATGAATGCCTGCTAACATCTCATGGGATAGCTGTTAGCAGTAGGCACTGAAATATCTCACCTACCCTTCTTTCCAGTGCTCTTTTCCATCTTGCCTTCTTTTCTTTTCTTTCTTTTTTCATTTTTTTGGTGGCCTGTTGGGGAGTGGGGGAATGCCAGTGTATTCACCCCACCCTATTTCCTGACAGGCATCTGCAGCCAGGTGTAAATCTATGTGCAGGAGGATACAATATTCCCTTCCTAGACCCGATGAAGAGAAAAACTGAAAAACTGTGTCTGTATCAAAATCAGGGAAGAGCAATTGGTTGGGCGGGGCACAATCTCCCATGCAGAGCCGTTGTAATGAGACAGGCTTTCCCTGTGCAGTCCTGACAGTCTTGAAGGTGCCTAGGGAATTGCCAGGTGGGCAGTCAGCAGGGAAAGTCCACAGGCCAGGGCTGGATTACTGTCCTAGCAGTTATGCAGACTAAATGCAATCACTGAACCTTACTGCTGCAGGCACACTCTCTCGCTCAGGGAGACTGTCCTTCTCCATAGCAGTTAATTTGTCTTTACCTCTCAATTAGCTTTTTCACAGAGTGTTTGAGATGCTCAAGTCACTGAGATTCTCTTCTTGCATATGGTCCTGTCCCCTGGATTACCCACTGACATCTATGTTAGCTCGACTCACCATGAATATTATCAAGCATTAACTCATCATTTGAACATAGAAATGAATGCAGATTTTCTAGTAAGTGCAAATGAAGTGATGCATCTATTCCTACTTCAGATTCTACCTACAGTGTTGATAATGTTTTATGATAAAAAATGCATTTAAAAAAATAAAAATGTATTGCTCTAGGCAATAAACTTTTGCATAGGTTTTAGTTACTCAGAGTATCTATTCATATTAGGGGAAAAAATTACCTTTCCAGGCATATTTGATATATAAAAAAGAAACCAAATAGCATTAAAAACATATACTCTATTGAAAGATGAGAATATGATCTCTGAGGCTGAGAATTGGGGAAGTCTGATGATTTGGCTCATATTTAATCGTATAGTATTCTTTTCCCCAGTAAAATAGAATTGGGGGGATGTGACTATGCTTTTCTCATCAAAAAAGCCCCTACTTTCCTTGAGAAGAAATATATTTAGCCCAGGAACTTTTAAAAACCTTTATTTACCAAAATCTGGTATATAATACATCATATAATGTTCAGCTACTGACAGGACCCACATACATTATATTGATTTTTTTTTTTTTTTTTTTTGCGGTACGCGGGCCTCTCACTGTTGTGGCCTCTCCCGTTGCAGAGCACAGGCTCCGGACGTGCAGGCTCAGTGGCCATGGCTCACGGGCCCAGCCGCTCTGCGGCATGTGGGATCTTCCCGGACCGGGACACGAACCCGTGTCCCCTGCACCGGCAGGCGGACTCTCAACCACTGTGCCACCAGGGAAGCCCTGATATTGATATTTTAATCCCAATTAAATATAATTTTAGGCACAAAATTAATTTAGACAAAGTGAAAAATCTTTGGTTCCACTTCTCCTTTAAATATTCTCATTTATAAAGGGCTTATTGAAATTACTTGGGGAATTCCCTGGTGACGCAGTGGTTAAGAATCCTCCTACCAATGCAGGGGACGTGAGTTCGAGGCCTGGTCCAGGGAGATCCCACATGCTGCAGAGCAACTAAGCCTGTGTGCCACAACTACTGAGAATGCGCTCATAGGGCCCGCGAGCCACAAATACTGAGCCTGCGTGCCACACCTACTGAAGCCCACGTGCCTAGAGCCCATGCTCTGCAACAAGAGAAGCCACCGCAATGAGAAGCCTGCGCACCACAACGAAGAGTAGCCCCCGCTCGCCACAACTAGAGAAGAGCCCGCGTGCAGCAACGAAGACCCAACACAGCCAAAAAAAAAAAAAAAAATTAATTAAAAATTAAAAAAAGAAAAAGAAATTACTTGGCTTAGAACATCAGGCAAACACATTTACGTTGCCACTATCTTCTATATAATTTTAAACATTTTCATGTAATGAATTTAGCGAGAATTGTAATTGGATACAAAGAGATGATTTTTTGCAGCATCATGCACCTTGTTTTAGAAATTTTACTTTGTCAAAAATGGGGTTAGGGAGAAGCCCTTTAAAAAATTATGACAAAGCAGTGAAATGTGACTTTAAATGCTTAAAGGAAAAGAACACAGGCCCACTCCCAGGGTAACTGTGAAGCTGATGAGGGCATCTTGCAGACCTCTCCATCCTTGGCCCCCCGTGGCCTTTCCTCCATACCCAACTCCAGCCACCAGTTCAGGCTGTCAGGTACCATCCTTACTTCAGGAAAAAGGCATACCATACTTTCTTTCAAGGTAAGACAGTATCAACACTTTTTTTTTTCTTGGATCAAAGTTTTTCTTGGAATGCCCTATGTAAAGTGAATGAAAGTAGGATGTACCCCTTTTGAAGCCAGGTTGGTGGCTTTCCCCACAGACTCACTCATCAGGTTTGATCTCCCACTTTGGACCACAGCTCCCCACTCTCACTCCCCTATCCACCAGCCCTACCCCAGGCCCTCTGAGGAATTCCAGAAAGCCAAGATTGAAAATCCTAGCCTCAAAGATCAATAACCAATAAGGTCGAATATTATTTTCTCTCATAGAGCTGTGGTATTTCAATTGTGACAGAAGAGTATCCCTCCAACTGGAATTTCAACTAGTATTGGCAAGTTGATGGGAGTGGTATTTTGGGGTCAGAGTCTTTTAGCCCACTCCTAAAATCCTACACCACTGGCAGTCACCCACTTTATATCTTCTAAATGGTGGGCTATGCTGCAACTTACAGAGGATATCTAAATTGTCTCTTTTAAAATATTTTCTTAAATATACCTTTTCTGGGCTTTAAAACAATGTTATTTGATTTTTGATTCAGGTCCCACTTAGACTGGTGAAGTTTAACAGTGAAATAACTTGTCTTCACATAAATGCATTTTCATTTCTTGGGACAAACGTACTGTCTCCTTACCTGTTAAGTACAGTTTAAAGATATCTCTGTTAGGCATTAAAACACATTTTCCTATATGCAGTATAAACATACTAATTCATTATTAACTTTTCATTGCCTGAATCTCATAATTTTAATATTTGCTTTGTGATTATCTTCTTATCTGAATATTAAAATTAGACATGTTTACAGTTTGATTTATAGTATATTATACATTTGAGAAGATATAGAAAATATGGACATTCTATAAACTATCTCACAAGTCTGTAACAATAAAAAAAGTAATAGCACATTTATTTGATTTAATGTGCATACAATGTTAATTCACTTAGAGTTAATTTTCTATCTCTAAAAGTTACTTTGAATTCTGATTGGATAGATTTTTTTTCATGGCTAATTAGCTTCTCACATAGGAAAAATATTCCATTTTAATTTTCATGTTCTTTGACTTAGGTAAAAAAGTTCTATAAATTACTTTTCTATACCTTTAAAAATTTTCATATTAAGTTTCATGTTGTTAGATCTCTAATCTTAGATATAAGAGTAAATTTTGATGTTTGTATTTTAAAACGTCATAGGGCATTATGCTAAGTGAAATAAGTCAGACAGAGAAGGACAAATACTGTATGATATCAGTTATATGTGGAGTCTAAGAAAGCTGACCTTGTGAAACAGAGACTAGGATGGTGGGTACTAGGGGTTGAGGTGGGGCTGGAGGTGGGAATGGGGAGATATTGGTCCAAGGGTATGAACTTTCAGTCAGAGGATGAATAAGTTCTGGGGATACAATGCTGAAGACTGTGATTTAGTTACTAATATATATTATTTACTTGAAAGTTTTAAAGAGGGTAGATCTTAAATGTTCTTACCACAAAAAGAAATGGTATAATTATGTGATGTGATGGAGGTGTTAGCTAACCCTTGTAATCATTTAGAAATATGTAAGTGTATCAAATCAACACGTTGTGCACAAACTTACATGTTATATGATAATTATATCTCAGTAAAGCTGGAAAAAAATCAGAGGACTTGATTTCTAAAGATCTCACTGCCCCTTATGAGTAGATTTGCACTAGGCAAGTCACTTAACCTCTCAGACTCACCTATAAAATCCAGTTGCTTTGAGTATTGAGTGATTTAAAGGTGTGCACACTCTACGCTGTGAATCACTGTGCATGTGTGTAGTGGATGCCATGCCACACTACCTGGATTCCCTCTTCAGGACTGAGATAACCACCCCCGACCTCCAGCTGCCACACCTACATTCTTCTCGGACAATTGCCCTTGGTGTGAAGTGGCTGCTTCTCCAAAGATTAGGCCCCCATCCTGAGGGCAATCTGCATCCAATATTTGATTGGTGGGCAGTTCAAAGCCATACTCCCTGGCCTCAATTCTGGACAACTCTGAGGGGCCATCCCAGGTCTAGAGCTCCCACCAGAGGCCTCTGTTGCAACTACATCACAGTTTACCTTCTCCCTCTGCCCACTCCTGTTTCCTCACTCCCCTCACCTGTGTTGTACCTGAGAACGTCCCGCAGGAAACTTCCCACAGGTAAATTTTGGTCTCAGAGTCTGTTTCCTGGGGACCCTAATCCAAGACAACATGTAAGTTAACCTTTTCCCAACATTTTTAATTTCACCTGAAGTACGCCAAATAGTTTTGTGGGGCTATTTTATATTCCTTTCCTTCACCAGACCTCTTGTAGTAAATCCTGTTACTGTACAGCCTCCCAACTTTTGGTAACACACTGCGGTGTCATTTTCCTATTATTGCCTCTTGACAGCATTGCCTCCTGAGGCATTTTGAAGCTTAGGTGTTTGGCCTTCCACTCACGCACAGAAGAACTTCCTGGGTGGTCTGTCCGGCCGTTATGGAGAGTTTGGGAACCTGCTGGTCCCCGACAGCTAGCTCTTAACCAGACTTATAGCATTAAAGGCCGATAATGGCACTGCACTAGGCCTTATACAAGTCCTTAAATAGGTGTCATAAATGATGCCAGGCAAACTGGTCAAAGAACCACATCCTATTCAAGTCATCTTCCCCCCACGTGGTTTATGTTTTTGTCACTGCCTCTATAAAATCTTCACAGTAAATACAGTTCTTTTGATAGTTTGTAAACATTTTTGTGCCTTCACAAAAACTACATATGAAGTTATACTTAGGTTGATTTATTTACATCCATAGATGCAGACATCATGGTCCAGAAATATTAGCCTAGCTACAGATTTTATTTCCCAACCCCACTAATGAACAAATTACTCTGGAATGAACAACAGAAACTGACCATTTATAACCAAGTCCATTGTTAATACTCTGTTCTGAGCCGCAGTCATTCACCCTTCGGATAACTTTTGCTCCCTGGAGTCTACTCTCCACCCAGCAGCCCCGATGCTCCTTTTAAGTCAGATCCTGTTACTGCTCTGTTCCAATCCCTCCAAGGATCCCCCATTTTGCTGCCCAGCCCTTAACCCTCTGACTTCACGTTACTTACCCTTCTTCTCTCTCGCTCTGCTCCCATCACACCAGCCTGCTTGTAGTTCCTGGAACATACTGGGCACATTCCTGCCTTAGTTTCTTTGCTCTAGCCTCTCCCTCTGCCTCCAGTGCTCTTCTGCCAGCTATCTGCTTGGCTAACTCGCTCACCTCCAAGTCTTTACTCAAATCTTTCCTCTCTTGAAAGCCTTTTCTGATCACCTGCTTCATATGGCGACCACCAACCATCCCACTCGTTGATCCTAGGCCCTATATCCCTTCCCTGCTATATTTTTTCCTCTTTACATGGCACTTACCACTTTCTAACTTCCTCCAAGGTGCATTTACCATGATACCAATGTACCTAAGCTTCAAGGCCCCTTTCCTGCTTAGGCCCCTTCCAAAACCCTGGGAGAGGCCCTAGCAATGTGTTCACATGGCCACATGTTTCTGTAAAATTTGCAAATATAATATATTTTAACTACAATTGACTGAGAGCATTGTCTGTTTGCACTCCAACTTCCTCTCTGTCAAGTTTTCCCTTGCACCAGCTGGAGCTGAAGTGGTTGCAGGCATTTTTGAGGTCTGGCTAAGGGGAAGTTGAGTTGAGGATACATTTAGTTTGAGCATAGTGGGATGTAATTACTGGTTTGCAGTCATTTCCCTGTATCGTAGTTCAGTTAGGGCTAAGCCACCCTGGTATGGGAAGAGCTTCTAGGAAGATGGCTACTACCTGCTGGCCATAGAGTGTATTGCTTTTTGACTGTGGACCAGAGTGCCTGTCACCAAAAGTATATGGGTGGTGGAGGAAGAACAGTGTGTGAAATTAACAAAGTCAAGTAACCTGTAGAAAATCCTTCCACATTTTACAGCTCATATTTTAAACTATCAAGCTTTTCCCAAAGTTGACATCAGTCCTAAAAATTTTTATGAAATGACCAACCAAGTTGTGTAGTTGAGAGAAATTTTTCTAATCAATAATAGAAATTTTTTGATTAACCATGCAAGAGGGAAGATGGAATTATATTCCTAGTCTCCTTATAGAAAATGTTACAAGATTACCAAATGAAGAGGTGATTGAAGACAATTCAGCCAAAAAATGTGCATTGGATAGTAAATTAATGAAAATATTTTGTGACTTTTTCTGGATTTTGTCATGTTTTTTGCTATGTGTGAGCTTTTTAATATGTGTAAATTGTTGTAATTTCTCATTTTAAGTATATATTTTGTATCTAGTTTTCCATTTGTACTTTTGCATTTTTTTTTTGTTAAAGAAGGCCCACCAAGTTGTATAAACTTCAGACCTCACAGACCTGGATGTATCCTGACCTTGCTATATGATTTACTTACTTGTTCTGTCAGGAATCTTAGTTCACTGGTGTATCTTAAGCACTTGAGCAGTGGATGGCACATAGTAGGCACTCAATAAATATTTGTTGAATGAAGAATTGATTAACAACATTACAGTGAAACATTGGTGTTAACCTAATTTAATTCTGCTGAAGAAAAGTCATTGTTGACATGAAGGAAAGTAAAAAGACTGCAGTTCATGGGAAACTCCTCCTAGAAACTCTGTACTTTGTGTAACAAAGGGCATAGAAGTAAATTCTTATGTATAGGTATTTTTTTCAATAGTCATTAGCTACAATGTTTTTTGAAAGGATCTGGATCCCGCCCCCCCCCCTTTTTTTAAGATTCTATTTCATTACTCCTCAGCTAGGGACTCAAGACTAGCCTTTAGCTGGCTTTTTGTATCACCCTACTTCAAGGGTGAGAATTTAGTTTTAGAACTATAAGGAGGTGACGGCATGCAGATAGCCACTAGGAAGCAGTTGGTTTTTCTTAAGCCAAGGATTAGGCAGCAGGAAAATAAAGGTAGACTATTTTATATTTTCCTATATAAACTCTGTTTAGAGAGCTATCTTTGTTTAGACATTGGACAATAGAAATAAAAATACTTCTCATGCAAAGGAAGAAAAAAATAGAATACTTAGATTAAAAAAAATGGTCATAGTGGTATAGACCTTAAAAATAGGAGCTGAGCCTTAAGAAAAGCAGAATGTCATAGAATTTCAGCTTGGGGAATTTTTACTTTTGTAGAAATACAGAAAAAAAAAAAAACATTATATGAGTGACTAGTGGAGGGCAGATTTCTTTCACTTAAACACCTAAACTTTTACTTAAACAGTAAAGCACCTCTTTTTTCCTTATGCCCTCATAGGACTTTTAGAGGCCAGAGCCTTTTTTTTTTTTTCTTGAGAACACTCTTTTCTGGACATAGAAGGGAAGGCTTATTAACAGTAGTGAAGAAAGTAGTAAGCTAATGAAGGTCTTAGGTGTTGTCCAGGTCTTATTTGCTTTCTCAGTTTGACAGCACTTACACAGCTATTTTCTAGAACATAATTTGCTGCACTCCAGTTCCACATCTAACAAGTCTTGACAAAGGAACATCAATAAGTTCTCCAAACTGAGCCTTTGTCAACACTAACCTTGCAGAATGCGTGCTGCCTAGAATTGTGAACTTAATTGCTAAATGGCTCTGTTGTTTAAGAGGGCCCTGAAGAGATAGTTGGGACAGTAAGCTTCTCCTCCCACATTATTTCCCATAGGTTTGTAGGCAACAGTTGGATTTACAAAGTTCCTGGCTAAAGTAGAGAGATTTCTTGCTCAGAATTGTATCTTTTCTCAGAAAAGTGGTTTAAAAAATCCCCTTTAGCAAAAGCTACTGTAGAGTGTGGAGCAGCAATGCCCTAAGGCTGACAGCTGTACCATCACCACTAGGCTGTCAGCACGATGAAAAACACAGAGTGGAGAAAACCCCACTATTCTTAAACATTGTTACTCTTTTTTTAAACCTTTTTTTTTTTTTTTTTACCTAAATCCTCAGAAAGTGCTGTTGAAGCACATTATTTCCTAAACCAGGTTAGGACTAATTACATAACTCTCAAACTGTCTCAAAAGTAAAACAGATGGTTTTCTTTCTTATATTTAAATAAAATATTCTCCCAAATTATCTTCTCTGGAGATAGCACTAGAAATAAATAAAATGGCTACTCTCATGTGATGGGTCTATCAGAAAGGGAAGAAAAGAACTTTTGAGAAAAAAAAATACAGTAAAAAGCAAAGATTTACATTACTCATCAAGCCTCTATCGGCCTGCATTCTTTCTTGCCTGGTGAATGACACACCCCATGTGGGCCCTCAGCATGGTCAGAGGATGGTGTTCATTCTAGTGGAGGCTTCCTTTGGCACTGGTTTATTTGGATACCTTTGACCAGAGCGTTAGCTAGCATTTTCTTTTGCCAGATGAGCATTGCATAATGCAATGTTCTGAATTTTATCTCTGTTCTCAGCAACTTGTTGCTTATATGCACTTAAAATGGATGGCTTTCATTGTACCTTTATGCAATAAATTTGTCAGGTTAAATTTCCTTTCAGTGAGTCAAAAGATGAGCTGAACACTGATATATTTTAAATATAAATTAAACATTCCTTACATAATTGGTGGTTTTATGTTCTTAAAAAAGAATGAAATGAGCTAGTTAATTGGTTGCTAGCTGACCTTTCCCTGATGCTTGCCCCATGTAAGCATTCGGTGTAGTCGGTGATTCCTCCTTTAATGTCTGTGTTTCCTTCTATTTTAAAATTGTAGGGAATGACAGGTTAAGGACACTGAAACCAAAAGGAGAATCAAGGGACTTCCTTTATACTCTTCTAGTCCTGTTGCTTTTCATTGCCAATTACTTGCATGTGCTCATACCAGCCGTCTTTGCTTTACACAGTTAACCATATGCGTGGGTTTCAGTCCGCACTGTACTGTGCAAAATCAGGACTGCTTGTGTTTATATATGTATTTATATGTATGTATATGTATGCGTGTATTTATTTTTAATTTTTTTTTTTTTTTTTTTTTTTTGCGGTACGCGGGCCTCTCACTGTTGTGGCCTCTCCCGTTGCGGAGCACAGGCTCCGGACGCGCAGGCTCAGCGGCCATGGCTCATGGGCCCAGCCGCTCCGCGGATTGTGGGATCTTCCCGGACCGGGGAACGAACCCGTGTTCCCTGCATTGGCAGGCGGACTCTCAACCACTGCGCCACCAGGGAAGCCCTATTTTTAATTTTGAATGTGCTTATTTTTCAGATATTTGAAAATGGTAAAGACACTGGAGAGATCTCTGTTTGTATCAGTGAAAAAGATCTGGGGCCTAATAGCCCAATTTAAACTGGCTATATGATGGAAAGGGTGAGTTTACTGGCTCTTCATTTATGACTATGAGCACCTTCCAAGTTACTTGTAGTTAATTTAGACAATTACATTTTTAAAGCTGTTGAGAAAAGATTAATCATTTGCTGATCTGTAAAGATTTATAGTTTCAAGCTTGACTTCTGGATTCCCGAGGTTCTCAGCTTTAGTATAGTATTAGCTCCTGACCTCTCACTTAATAGCATCTTAATCTTCCTTATGCTTTTATTTGAAAATCTGTCTACACTGGACTCTGGAACTGCCCTCTTGTTTACACATTGAAAAGAAGTGACATGATATCCAGTGGAGGGTGTGTTCTGCGTCCAGGGTATTTCCAAGCCCTAGACCCTGAGCGAGTAACACACAGCCTTGGTCTTCTCCTGTGCTCATTGTGAGCAAGTCCAGATGGTTTATCTTAGGCATTCTTACCTTTTCCTATTTTCCAGACAATTGGGATGTCTCTCAAGCAGAACCAACATGTTCAGGGTCTTTATTTTGGGTCTTTGTCTTGCATGAAAGGACACTGAATACCCTGTTGTTTACAAATTGGGGTTATTCGCCTGAGCGCACACCAGTGTTTTGGGCTCTGTTGCTTGACCTTTGTTCAGAAACTTGCTCCATTTTTTCCCCCTTCAGTTCAGTACCCTCAGACTTACCTCTCCCTGGTGGTGTCCATTACCTGGACTTCACAGTCAGTCACAAAAGCTGATCATCCGATCATTAGCTGAGCTCAGAAGAGATGGGAAGTGCTACCTTGATTGATGAGACAGAGAATGATAAAGAGCCTTGGCTGGTTTTCTTTTACCATCACATCCCTGACTATACAAATCACCATGATACAAAAGCCTTCCTAGAATTCTCTACCTGTAAATTCCTCTTTTTCACAATAGAATATTGTCCTTTTTGGTTCATATAAAAAATTGAAGATGGAATTTATGTTAGATTACACAGGAAGATATTATTCTGTAGAAAGCTTTTGTTGGCTAATGGCACACTGAAATTGATCTGTGGTTTGCATCTATATGCAAGAAAATCCGGGGGAAAACCTTTAACTCGGGGCATTATAAAGCTCTTTGGGAGAGCCCTTGTGACACCCAAGGACGACTGTTCCCTTAGTGCACACTTGTCTCAATCACTAGCCTAAGATGTTTCACACTCTTCTCAGGTCCCTAAACAAATTCTTATCCTATAAAGGCCTGGTGATAACAACTTTAAAGATAAATGGGTGAAGATTATCACTATTTTTGGTCACTGTAGCCCAGCCCTCACCAATGACCTAGAGATGAAAGACACTGAGGCCTTACCTCCTGTAGGCTGTCGAATGCTCATCTTTGAACACCTAAAATGCAGTGTGTTGCCAAGTTGAGAAAATAGAGATTGCAATGCAACTCCTGTGAAAGTGAATTTGGTTAAGTGGTCAGTTGTTCACATCCCTTCTCTACCACACACTCCTGTTCTTTGTGTACTTATTTCTCTCCTGGATCAGGCCTTAAATTTTTTATATCTTTCCCCTTTACAAAAAAGGAGATGCCTATAAAGCAAAATCACCGTGATTTAAAAAATGATCAACATTACTTGTTTTCTGAAATAATAGCAAAGCCACAAAAAATAAGCTCAAGGGCTGAGACCACACAGAAATAAATGTAGGGCTTTATAAATACAGTCCATGGATTTCAAAACTTTTTGTGGTTCCAGTGAAAAAACAAAACAGATTTTTACTATTCTAACACTTTGCCTATTATATTCCTAAAGAGAATAGTAATCATTATTTTTAACTCAAAGGACTTGGCTATGCTGGATGAAAAGTATTAACTTTAATGGAAGGAAAGATGTATCATCATTTTCAGCCCTTCTGATTCTCAAGGCTAAAATATCTGGTCAGTGCAGAGCTGATTAAAACAACATAAAGCTGATGAAGTTGGAGATAAGATTATTTATCCCTAATTAGGGCAAAGCCTAAGCCTTAGGCCTTCTGTAGATATAGTTGCTGGTCATAGAAAATATTTTACTCGGTAAAGAGTTTATAGCCAATAGGTGAGGAAACTGGAGATATATGACAGGCTTGCGCCTTTCCTTTTCTTTGGGCCTCGGCATTTAGCACGTCTCAATATACCTTCAATGGTAATTAATAGAAGGAGCAAAAAAGGCACCCTGAACAGCAGCTAGGCAAGAAAAGGCTACAAGTATATCCGCATCCCTGCCGAGATTACAGAGTAACAAGAAATTGAGAGACACAAGAACTGACAAGGCAGAGAAGAAAAGGAAGCCTGTGACAGAAGGCTGGGGGGAAAACAGAGTGATGGATAGTTGGGGCACAGAGTGGGAAAGAGCAGAGGCCTAAACACTCAAACAAAGGTGACAGATAATGATGAAAAATATCTTTTAAAAGTCCATGTGCAACACAGTTCAGCCGGATTTACTTTCATTTGAAATATGCCTTCAGTTAGAAATATCTTGATAATTTAGAGATTCTAAGTATAAGATAGAAGCAAACACAGACAATGCTATTATTTAACATATTAAATAATAGCATTTCACCCTTCGATTACATCTTATTTAAAACTTGAAAACATCCATTATTGAAGCCACTCGCAAGCTTCTGCGGAGCTCTTAATTAATACATCCAGGAAGAGTTCTTCTAAGTGAATTGGCGTAAGCCGGAAAGTCATGTTTATTTTTGCAGTCCTGTCAGTGGTGGATTGTTCCACCGTTGGTTACCTGAGGTTAGTCTCGGTGATGGGAGATTGCTGATTGTAAAACTTGAACATACTCTGGAAGGACCCAACAGAATGTGTAGCTCAGGCAAGAAAAGCATAACCCTTATCAAAGAGGACCGGTACCGTGTGTAGAAGCTAAATGCTCTTTCTGTAAGACTGTCACATCTGCTTTCCGTCCCCGTGCCAAGGGGTCAGAGCTCAATCACGAGCCTGTGGCACCCCCTGCTGGTTAAAAGCCCATGCTCATTTTGTTACTTTACACCGAGGTAAACATTGCCGTCATTTCACACTTCTTTTAACATTCTGTATGAATTTAATTATCATTTGTTTGGACTTCATCTGTTACAGAGTAGAGACAGTTTATCACAGGTGTTCACATTTTACGTTATTTCTTTTTCTTCTTCATTTCCGCACCCCGCCCCACAACCAGTTACTTTTCAAGATTCATCGAAGACTTCAAGGTTCTTCCATCAACCCACCAGGCCTCAATTTTTCTTTAATTCGTCTTTTCGATGAGCACAGTCAAGAAATTAAGAATCCATTTTCGCTGAAGAATGAGCAAAAAATTTGGGTCTCTTATGGTAAAGCATACAGGTAGGAGCAAGGTGTTTATTCTCAATCTTTCTGGGACACGCTAATTTAAAAGGAGAGTTGAGAAGCTAAGTAGCACCCTTTATAAAAAAAAATTATTTTGAATTCCAATAAAATTCCAGGGGCATTTTTTTTTTTGTGAGGCAGTATTGTTTGTGGGATATGACATCTCTCTCTCTCTCTGTCCCCCACCCCCCTGACTTTCTGTCTTAATGCCTTGTCATAGTTCTTGAAGTCTGCCTGTCAGCACAGCAAGTGGGATTTGTTCATGTCTGAGTAGTCACCTTAATGATAGCAGATGGAAACGCCACGGGGGCCCAAGCCCATCACACTGTCATTGTCACACACTGCCCTGACCTGCTTCCACTCCTCTATTTTTTTGTCCCTTTTTAAAGGAGAAATGGATGGTAATTGAAAAGGATCTTAAGCAAGATTTATGAAGCTGTAGACAACATGATTCCCCACTATCTCTCTATGTTTTCACAAATAAAGTCTTAACCTTTTAAGCTCCAATGACAGGACAGCCAAAGATAAATTGGTAAAGCTTGTAAACCCTATCCTATCAAAGTTATATTCCTCAAAAACACCTTACATTATCCCACAATAATTACTGGTTATTACTGAGCATTGTGTAAATTTTTGTAGATTGGTAAATTCCTGCATAAAATTATCTGTGTTCCCAAGAAAAGAAAAAGGCTTCAGTCTGCAGGCACTGATGAGCCTGGCTGTTGTGTGGAATATCTTGGAAATTTATGCATATTTTGACAGGACACATCCAGATGAACTCTGAAGCTGCTTATCAGGAAACTTAAACACACTTTTCTGTCTACTTTTAATCTTTTTGTTTTGTTTCGTTTTCAGCTCTTTATCTGTAGAACAGAATAGGGGAAATATTGCTTGTAGAATATAATTGATCATACACTAATTTTAACAAAATAGCATAGACAGAAATAGGAGCTGATTAGATTTACTGTATATTCTAATAGTCAAAATTTCAAAGAAAACAAATCTACTCAGAAATCCACGAAGGTTTTGGAAGACATTGGCAGGATTTGTTGTGGGTAGCATATTACAAAATCTTTCATCTGTCCCATTAGAGTAAAATTAAAATGCTTACTAGTATCTTATGCTGTGTAATTTATAAAACTAAAAAATATCTGTAAGGAATGGTGCTTCTTCTATAGGCAGATTTCAAAATATAATTTAATTACATTGTGAGAATTATTTTTACAATGATAAAAATAGCGATGCATTTTAAAGCGGCAAGAATTCTTGTATAATTTAGCAAGCTCCTCCAATTACAAGGAAAGGCTTTACTAAAATGTGTCTAATAATTTCTTCTTAAATATCATTGTTAAAGTGAAAGCAATGATTGACTAATTATAATGTTTTTAATGATGTTTGCTACAATACAGTATTTTAATATGATCAAACACTTGCTCTTGGTTAATTGGATCATATTTGTGAAGTAACAAAAATTACTAAGTATCTGGAATATTCTAAAATCAACTGAGGATTGTAGTTGGCAGAATTTATAAGTGTGTATATTTGTATATCATAGCTATTTTAATAGCATAATGTATTATTTTTTTCTGGTTTTGAATCCAATATGAGGCATTAGGGAACCATTATAGCATTTTGCTACTATTGAAACTTCTAAATTAATGTCAAAAAAGTTATTTCCATCTAGTTAAAATATATTGAGAAAATTGAGAAAATGTGCAATACATACTAAGTAAATGATATTCATTTTCAGGGAGTAATTCTAATGTGTCTAATATATGTTGATATGGGGGGTAAGGTTACTTGTTTGCAAAAGATGATTTTGCCAATACCTGCTTCTATTTTGAGTCCTTTAATTGTTTTTCTCCCAATTTTTATTTTGGAAAAATATCCAATCTACAGAAGACTTGATACAATGAAGATTTATATATCCTTCACCTAGGTTCAGCAATTTAAGGATTTTGCCATATTTGTTTTACCTCTCTTATGTCTCCTTTCTCTCTCTTTTGAACTGTTTGGGATTCATTCCACACAATCATAAAGTTTTACTCCTAAATGCTACAGGTCACATAACTGAAGAACAGGATGTTCTCTCTATCACCACAGTATAATATCTAACACAGTCAACAATAATATAATATTGTCTAATATGTAATCTATGTTCATACTACCCAAAATCTGCTTTAGAGCTTTTTTTGTAATCCAGTATCCAAATAAGCTTCATCTGTTGCATTTAGTTATTTTCTTTATTTCTCTGTAATGTAGACTATTCCACCATCTTTTGTTTTATTCTTCATGACATTGGTTTTCTTTTTGAAGAGTTCAGGCACTTTTCTTGTAGAATGTCCCACATTCTAGACTTGTGTGAGTGTTTTCTCATGATTAGATTCAGTTTAAATATTTTTGGCAATACTACACAGGTGATGTGATTGAGTCCTATGTTTCTAAAGTTGAAGAGCAAGTGTTTGTCACCAATTTCAAAAACAAAATGGCTCATAATTGACATAGTGGCCATTCTTTTTATTTAAGATCTGTTTTCCATTTGATTTTAATTCTCATATAATTAAATTAACTTAAAACAATGTACCTAACAGTATGCAATATGACAAATCAAATCAGCATAGTAGTGAGTTCACAAAAAAATAGTTGTTTGTAGCCAAATATGAAGGATTAATTTGATTATAAGCTCCAAAGATCATCATGGGTGTATTGCATTGTAGTTATACATGAAAAATGAACATTATAGGAATGACAGTTAGTTGTTTTTCTCAACTAAATACTTTGCTTTTATTATTGAGATTATTTTTAAAAATTACATGTGTTGCAACTACCCTTCACATATTATAAATCAAACAAATAAACTAAAATGTGCATGTCAGGTATAAGTATAGGATACCAACAGTAGTGCTGTATAATAGGAAATTCACTTATTTCTGGATTTTATTAGACATGGATATGGTATGTTTTATTGTTTATCTGTACTCAAATTTCAGTGTTTGTATAATTTTGCAGATAGATTTGATGTTTTTTCCATTTTTCAGATCTCCACTGGACCCTGTTTTGGGTTTGACCTTTGACCAGGTGACTGCATTTGCCAGAGGTGGCATTACAGTTGCATATAAAACCTTCTTGGATCCTAATGCTGTTCTGCTACTGGGATGTGACAAGTAAATTAACAAGTGTTTGGTTAAAACAATCTGAATCACCTAATTCAGTTTTCCCAGAGTGAGATTTAAACACTAAAAGATGTTCTTTAAATCATCTTAAATAAGCAATTATTTAGTTTATTGACTTATTTCATGATATAATGAGCTAGTGCTTAAAAGACTTATTAATTTTCCTTGAGTTTTAAGAAACATATGGGGCAATGAGCATAGTATACTTTCTGCTTTGCAAAGGTAACGATTTTATTTGAAATGTAAAAATTGTTTTTAGTGGATGTTTCTAAATTAATAGTTTTGAATGGAATAATTAAAATATTAAATAATATGTTTTCTCATATGAGTGTTCATGTTTAAGCATCTCATTTGATGATGATAAATTGAAAACAAAAGCAATACGCTGGAGGCTTGGTGGCATAGTGAGAAGAAGAGCAGGAGTTAGAAGATCTGGACACTGGGACTTCCCTGGTGGTCCAGTGGTTAAGACTCTGTGCTCCCAATGCATGGGGGCCGGGTTCGATCCCTGGTCAGGGAGCTAGATCCCGCGTGCCGCAACCAAAGATCCCTCTAAAGATACTGCAGCTAAGACTCTGTGCAGCCAAAATAAATAAATAAATATTTTTTTAAAAAAATAAGATCTGGGCACTAACCCCATATCTGCTCATGATTGTCTGTGAGCACGTGGGTGTCAGTTTCCTATGGGTTAATAATAAAACCCAGCAGTTATTGAGTGTTGACCATAGGCCAGGCACAGCTCTAAATGAATTGGGTAAGAACCTATTTCATCCTCAAAACAATTATTTTAATCCCATCATTGCTTATTAGCTTGTTATTACTCCATTTTAAGGAGGCAGAAACTCTGCCATGGAAGGGCAAAGTCATTTGCCCAGTCACACAACTTGTATATGATAGAGCTAGGATTCGAACCCAGATTGTCTTTCTTAAGAACTGAGGGATTACCCCTATCCAGCACTGTCTAATAGAACTTTCTCTGATGATGGAAACAAACTTTATGACATTGAGCACTTGAAATGTGACTAGTGTGACTGAGGAATTGAATTTAAAATTTTGTTTAATTAAATTAATTTTAATTTAAGTTGGAATGTGTGGCTCGTGGCTACCATATTGGACATTGCAGCATGATACTAATACCATGTTGGATTAGGTGATGTATCTATAAGGTCCCATCTAGCTTTAATATTTTGTAATTTTATGAATTACAACGGTCCTTAATATACAGGTAAAAAGGCTGAAATGGAGGGCAGATCCAGAGAATGAAAAGCAGTCTGACGAGGTCACTCAGTCTAGCTAGTGTCAACCTATTGCTAAATACGTCTAGAAAGACGGACTCTTTGGTCTTCTCCATCCCCCAATGATTGCCTGCACTTTCCAGACAAGATTATAATATTTTGTCTTTTTCTCTTTATAGATAGAAAATAACTCAGCACTCTTTTTAATAAGCATTTTCACTTATGAGAAGATTTATTTCACATGCAATAATCTTTCTCTAAGCTGTTAAACTTGCCTTTCGCTTCAGTCTTTAGTTAGGAGTTTAATTTTTAATTTATGTACTGCTTCTTAATTTTACTTCCTTAGTTGCAATGAATACTGTTTTAATGAATGGATTTAAATTAGATCTAATTCCCTAAGTATAACAGTGTGAAACTTCCCTTATTGAACACAAACTAATTTGAAGATAATTTACCTAATTTTTGGATTCCATTTGAATTTTCTTTGTATACTCTCGAGCGGATCATTGGAAATCTTAGTCATCATACTCTTATTTATATTTCTCAGACTACTGAAAAAAAAATACTATCACCATTCCCAGAACTGTTTTCTGTTGAATAGCATGCTATATGGTATATCTTAACATATCACTGTTGATCTAGGTGATTTTCTTTAGGATAAGAATTGGCTCACTTTTAAAATAAGTGATTTGGCTGAGCTAAGAATGGGACCAACCCTTCCAGTCTGTGGTTTGTCCATGTACCTTCTAGAATGTGCTGCCTCTTAAAAGACTCTTAAAAATACCAAACTAATGTTCTTAACACAACCGTTATAAAAGCATCCTTTATTATTTATAGACCAGTGTATTTAGACTATAATTTTAACAATGATGATGGTCTCCACCGTGAGTGATTCTGTAAGATTAAAAATTATTTTTTGTGTCTTTGTTCTATTAATAATCAATTAGGCATAGAATCCCCCTCCCCCAGTATTAAAAATAATTGTAAGGAAAAAATTTAAAGCCTTCCCTTTCCCAATGATAAATACAAAGGTACTTTACAAACTTCCATTTAAAAATACTATGGACTATACACTGGTTTTTCTCTCACTAAAAGAGTATAAGATGCATAAATTATTATGCTAAAGAGTACTAAAATTAAACTCATTTTATTCTAACAAGAACAATTAAATATTTTATTTCCTTAGTTGGGAAGTTTGTGAGGGATTTCCAATTAATTTCAATGGCACCAGTCAACAGATACCTGATCAATTTGAAAAGGTGGACTTGGAGAACCATTTCCTACAGAACAAGGTCAGAATTATTTGTTGTTCTGAATAAGGGTATTTTATGTATTGGACACTCAGTCAATACATGGTGACTGAGTAGATATTTGTAAAAGTTTTTGAACACTGTAAATTATTTTACTAACGTTGGGGGCAAGTATTATACATTACTTCCTGTTAATTAATTAAGCACTTTAAAACTGGACCAGTATTGGGAAGGGTTAGGGATAGACTGGGAGTTTGGGATTGACATGTACACACTGCAATATTTAAAATAGATAACCAACAAGGACCTACTGTATAGCACAGGGAACTCTGCTCAATATTCTGTAATAACCTAAATGGGAAAAGAATTTGAAAAAGAATAGGGGGAAAAAAAAAAAACTGAACCAATATATAGTATTTCTACTTGAAAAAATTCTACCTGAATCACGTCATTTAAGTACTATCGTTTAGCATATTTTCCTTATATCAACTATATTAATAAGTTGCATTTGTTTAAGAGATTCTTTAAGATGGCTGTTATATCTTTATACTTTAGGATCTGACCTATTTGCTCTGTGGGCCAATGTCTCTAAGTAACATGAGTTCTTCAGAAAACCCAACTCATAACAACTCAATCTAGAAGGTCTCTTTATTAATTTATATTTAGAAACTTATCCTGCCAGTAAGGAATTTTCTTCTTGCACTGAGCTGTGAAAAGCATTTTAAACCTGTCTCCAAAAAAAGGAATAATTCTTTTGTTTTTCTCAGCTGCATAAGTTTTAGTTTTTGAATTCATGAAACCAAAACCAAAAGGCACCCACAGAGGTAGAGATGCCCAAAGAAAGGAGGGCTTTCTGTTAACTAGTTTGGGCCCTTTCTTTGTAAGAGACAATGCAAAAGACACATTGTCCCAACCTGCTCTTTTTAAATTTCTCCATGTTGCCCATTCAGTCTTTTATGTCAAAATTTACACTGAAAATATTAGTTGTTTCAAGGTGCACATGAATCTAAATAGTGTAATTATTATAAAAATAGAATAAAACAAACAATGATTTCTAATCCTGTTTTTGAGCATATTTAGAAAATAAATATAAGTTGAATGGTACACTAAGAATAATGCCTTTTATATTTTATATTCATCTGACATTAAGTTTTATTTGCCATAGTTCCAATCCTGTTGGCATTCCTTTTTAGTTTTTTGCTGTAACATTATCTTCCTGCTCAAAAACTTGTATGCCTGGCTGTTGCCTATTGAAGTTCCATATCCTCATCTGGCCTTCATTGATCTCCATGATTCTTCTCCAATCTTCCCCCACTCTCAACTTGTCTTTCCAGTCCTCTCCGCTTCTTGATCTTTGTTGTAGCCTACGCTACAGACGGAGCTAATAAATTGGGTCCCCTACATGCTTTACACTTTGCTTTACTTGTGCCATGGCATGTGTTGTTCTTTGCTAGGATACAACCCCCGCCATAACCATTCCTTGCTTTTTAAGGCTTTCTTCAACTTCCTCTTCTTCCACGAAGCCCTCTCAGATCCTCCAGAGAGATTTAGCCTCGAATTATTTTGTGTTCTCAGAACTCCTTATTGTCCTTTGAGAATTGTTCTTAGAGTTTGTGTTTTGGTATCGGCATTTGCATTTGTGTCTTTCTTCTCTACTAAATTGATAATTCTTTGTACACAGATTTTATGTCTTACTCACTTTTGTATTCACGAGTGCTGGAACAAAGTCTTGAATGTAGGGCAAGTGCACAGTACATGTTGATGAATGATTTTTTAAAGTTAGCTGTAATCTCTTTCAAGGCTCACTATTCTCTAATATGTTCTTTGGGTGTTAGCCAAGCTAGATTGTTCATTTGTTGTCTTCTGAGCACTTCATGATTTCTGTTATTATACCCATGTGGGTCCCTCTGCCTGGAATTCAACCTCTCTTTCTTTGTCACGACCCCCCACCTTCTCTGTCACCCTTGTGCCATATCCTAGCATGGTGTCTGGCATAGAGTAGGCATTCAATAAATGTTTATTGAAATCATGCCCATCATTCTAGCCTTACCTGATTTGTGCCTGCTTCATGAAGTCTTTCTTTACCCCAACCCCATGCCCAAACCAGATATGATGTTTCTGTCTTTGATACCCCCATTGCATCCATTCCGTACCATTTATAATGACTTTGGATTTGGTTCTGTTCCTCTTGCAACATTTTTTGCATGATCTGAAGTCAAACAGTGTTCCAAGTTTGGGCATATTTTAGGTCACATTAGAGTAGAATGGAGAGAAAGATAGATTTCACTGAGAATGTTAGTATCATATCATAAAGGGTCTTTTGTATGTGTGTGTGTGTGTGTGTGTGTGTGTGTGTACTTTTCTTTAACATCTTTGTTGGAGTATAATTGCCTTACAATGTTGTGTTAGTTTCTGCTGTATAACAAAGTGATTCAGCTATACGTATACATATATCCCCATATCCCCTCCCTCTTGCATCTCCCTTGCACCCTCCTTATCTCACCCCTCTAGGAGGTCACAAAGCACGGAGCTGATCTCCCTGTGCTATGTGGCTGCTTCCCACTAGCTATCTATTTTACATTTGGTAGTGTATATATGTCAATGCCACTCTCTCACTTTGTCCCAGCTTACCCTTCCTTCTCCCCACGTCCTCAAGTCCATTCTCTACGTCTGCGTCTTTATTCCTGTCCTGTCCCTAGGTTCTTCAGAACCTTTTCTTTTTTCTTTTTTAGATTCCATATATATGTGTTAGCATACGGTATTTGTTTTTCTCTTTCTGACTTACTTCACTCTGTATGACAGACTCTAGGTCCATCCACCTCACTACAGATAACTCAATTTCGTTTCTTTTTATGGCCAAGTAATATTCCATTGTATATAAATGCCACATCTTCGTTATCCATTCATCTGTCGATGGAAACTTAGGTTGCTTCCATGTCCTGGCTATTGTAAATAGAACTGCAGTGAACATTGTGGTATATGACTCTTTTTGAATTATGGTTTTCTCAGGGTATATGCCCAGTAGTGGGATTGCTGGGTCATATGGTAGTTCTATTTTTAGTTTTTAAGGAACCCCCATACTGTTCTCCATAGTGGCTGTATCAATTTACATTCTCACCAACAGTGCAAGAGGGTTCCCTTTTCTCCACACCCTCTCCACCATTTATTGTTTGTAGATTTTTTGATGATGGCCATTCTGACCGGTGTGAGGTGATACCTCATTGTAGTTTTGATTTGCATTTCTCTAATGATTAGTGATGCTGAGCATCCTTTCATGTGTTTTTTGGCAATCTGTATGTCTTCTCTGGAGAAATGTCTATTTAGGTCTTCTGCCCATTATTGGATTGGGTTGTTTGGGTTTTTTTTGATATTGAGAAAACTACAGGCCAATATCACTGAGGAACATAAATGCAAAAATTCTCAACAAAATACTAGCAAACAGAATCCAACAGCACATTAAAATGATCATACACCATGATCAAGTGGGGTTTATCCCAGGAATGCAAGAATTCTTCAATATACCCAAATCAATCAATGTGATTCACCATAATAAAAAACTGGAAGATAAAAACCATACGATCATCTCAATAGATGCAGAAAAAGCTTTCGACAAAATTCAACACCCATTTATGATAAAAACCCTCCAGAAAGTAGGCATAGAGGGAGCTTACCTCAACATAATGAAGGCCATATATGACAAACCCACAGCCAACATCGTTCTAAATGGTGAAAAACTGAAACCATTTCCTCTAAGATCAGGAACAAGACAAGGTTGCCCACTCTCACCACTGTTATTCAACATAGTTTTGGAAGTTTTAGTAACAGCAATTAGAGAAGGAAAAGAAAGAAAAGGAATCCACATTGGAAAAGAAGAAGTAAAAGTGTCACTGTTCGCAGATGCCATAATACTATACATAGAGAATCCTAAAGATGCTATCAGAAAACTACTAGAGCTGATCAAAGAATTTGGTAAAGCAGCAGGATACAAAATTAATGCCCAGAAATCTCTTGCATTCTTATACACTAATGATGAAAAATCTGAAAGTGAAATTAAGGAAACACTCCCATTTACCATTGCAGCAAAAAGAATAAAATACCTAGGAATAAGTCTACCTAAGGAGACAAAAGACCTGTATGCAGAAAACTATAAGGCACTGAGGAAAGAAATTAAAGATGACACAAACAGTTGGAGAGATATACCATGTTCTTGGATTGGAAGAATCAACATTGTGAAAATGACTATACTACCCAAAGCAAACTACAGATTCAATGCAATACCTATCAAACTACCAATGGCATTTTTCACAGAACTAGAACAAAAAAGTTCACAATTTGTATGGAAACACAAAAGACTCTCAATAGCCAAAGCAATCTGGAGAAAGAAAAACGGAGCTGGAGGAATCAGGCTCCCTGACTTCAGACTATACTACAAAGCTACAGTAATCAGGACAGTATGGTACTGGCACAGAAACAGAAATATAGATCAATGGAACAGGATAGAAAGCCCAGAGATAAAACCACACACATACGGTCACCTTATCTTTGATAAAGGAGGCAAGAATATACAATGGAGAAAATACAGCTGCTTCAATAAGTGGTGCTGGGAAAGCTGGACAGCTACATGTAAAAGAATGAAATTAGAACACTTCCTAACACCATACACAAAAATAAACTCAAAATGGATTAAAGATCTAAATGTAAGGCCAGACACTATAAAATTCTTAGAGGAAAACATAGGAAGAACACTCTGACATAAATCACAGCAAGATCCTTTTTGACCCACCTCCTAGAGAAATGGAAATAAAAACAAAAATAAACAAATGGGGCCTATGAAACTTAAAAGCTTTTGCACAGCAAAGGAAACCTTAAACAAGACGAACAGATAACCCTCAGAATGGGAGAAAATATTTGCAAACAAATCAAGGGACAAAGGGTTAATCTCCAAAATATACAAGCAGCTCATGCAGCTCAGTATCATAAAGGGTCTTAATTCAACTGGATGTTCTGTAGAAAACAAGGAGCCACTTGAAATATTCAAGCAGAGACAAGATCTTATTTGACCCTGTGCTAGGAAAATATCTCAGGAAGTGCTTATCTTATCCTCCCACCCCTGCCCTGCAGATTAGAAATACCTAGAGGGCAAAGGGCATTCTGATCATTCTTGTCTCTGCTGCAGGATCCAGATACTCAGAGTTAGCTAAATGGAATTGAATTCACTAGTTAATTAACTCATTCAATAGAAAGCTGGTCAAAACCTGTGGGGAAAAATGTATAGTGGAGAGTTGTGAGAGGAAAAGAACAAGAAAGGATTCTCTCTTTGATTTTAAGCCAAAGTAGAACTTCAAAAGAAAACTATATTTTCTAATGTTGAAAAATGAGAGAATAACAATCCACAGTTATTTTATCACTATTAATTCGTTCTAATGATTCAGTGAAAGTGAGAAAACACCTCATCTTAAAAGTTTATACACTATTGTATTTTTAGGAGAAATCTTTTTTGAATAAAATTTCAGTCTACTCAGAATAGTGGTATAAGAAAGCAAAGATTTGATAAACTGGATAGTAAAGAGAATCTTTCAAAGAAAAGTGGCCCTCCCTTACCTATGAAACCTTTGAAATCCTTTCAGAAAAATGCCTCCGATTATATACAGAGAGGTGATCAGTACATTGAAAATAGCAATTTAATAATCTGAAAAGGAACACTTTTAAAGAGAGATTCAGGCAGAGGTGATGGATGTCTACAGGGCATTTTATTGTAGAATCTTGATGCTCATGGCAGTATAGAAGGCACTAAGAGGATTACAGCAGGACTAGAGAGGAGGGAGCAAAAGCTGATATTCTTGACACATACGTTTTAAAATTGGCTTGAGATAGAGATATCAGTGCCCAACCCCTGACTGTTCTTTTAAATCTCGTATTGACAAGTAAAACCTTTCCTACAGAGAAAAATTTGGAACATATAATCCTTATTAGTAATGTGGAAGACAGATATAACCCTGACAATTACAACCTGTTGCTCTTTTATCCATTTCTAAAAAAAGATTTGGAATCTACTACAAGTGGAGAATTTTGGTGAATACATCTTTCGTTCTATTGTTACTTAAATTGGCAACATTTTTACATTGCTCTAGTTTATGGGAAATAAAATTATACGTTTCCCTGAAGTGGATGAGAGACAAACTTCATGGTAGTTAATATAAAAGAAAAAAGATTCATGAGAAGAATAGCTTGAGGAATGATTGGTTATGGGAAAATATAGCAGAAAAATATACTCCAGTGTCTGGCAGGTCATATATTCTGTCAAAATGAAAAGGAAACTGATTTCGATCCTATCCTTTTAGTATGATCAGAAATAAGCAGCACATTAGTGACAACTTTTAGTATGGAAACAGTAAGAAAAACACCAAGTTATGATTTTAGAATTATGGCATGTTTGTTACATGTTTGTTACAAGTTTACTTGTAAATTAACCAGTCATGGATGCTAGCAGAATATATTATTCTGTATGTCACAGAGGAGGCTAGGAAAAGGCAAACAATTCTTTACTGTCCTATTTCTTTGGAGAGCAAGTCCTCAAGAAATAATATTTCCTACAGGTAATTTGTATTGGAGAAAATAAAAAATTTTAATTTAAATTTGGAACTGATTGCCATTAGAATAGGACACAGAACTTTGAATAAAACTGCAAGTCCCTTCCTTATTTTTAGACCAATAGTTGGAATCTGTTTGAGGACTGCACACCTAGATCCTAGATATTTTCCCTTGTTTGGTTGCATAATTAGGTACTCACTAATATTTTCTGCTTTCCCAACTTTTCCAGTTCTTGGTCTTAGAGGTGCGTGGATTGATCAGCTGTAGATTTAGAGAATGGAAACAATAAGAGTGAATATCAGGGACATGACGAAAGAGATTTTAGAACATTTCTTGTACATTAATTTGTATAGTAAATTATTTAACTTGGTCCTAAAATTACTATCAAAAGGAAAAACCTTATAAAATTTCTGTGTAGTAAACAATCTGTTTAGAATGAAGGTTGTAGTCTATGAGCTCCTTCTTTCAAGAAAAATTTCATTGTCTTGTATTTTGCTCCTCAGTAGATCTGTAGGAAAAGACCTTATTACTTTGAAATTGCACAGGAATATTGAAGTCTACTCCACTTTCATTGGTGATTTGGAGAAAGAAAATTAAACAAGAAGCTTTAACTGGCACAGTACATGTATGCATCATTTTTATCACTGGCATCATCTGTATCTGCACAGTTTATTCAGACAAGCAAAATCATAATGGTCATTTAAAGGAAGCTATGTATATAGGTACTCAAAAGAATAAAAGAAAGCTTCTTGTTTTGATTCTCAACAGGACTTAAAAAGGTTTTCTAATGACATACATTATGGTATATATTTGGAGACCTGTCTCAACATAAACACTTTTATACACATGCCCGTGAATGCACACATGTACACACACATGTGCACACACACACACACACAGAGACACACATGGCATATTATGTTGCAGGTTGTCCGAGCACTTTTCTTTTCTGAATTCCAATTTTTATCTCCTCCACCTTCTTAAACATTTGATCTAAAACAAAGCTATCAGATTAAATTAAAAAGAAAAAAGAAAGTGACATCATGAAGAGAATTTAATGGCCATTGTCAGTTTTAAGTGTATTAGAACCCCAGACTTGGCAGGATTTTTCTTTTTTAATAACGTGAAATGAAGCTGAGTTAGGGGACCTGGCTCTGTCTGGTCTATGTGGAATCACTTGGGAACCGTCCAGCAAAATATCTCTCAGAGAACAGCATGGTGTTAATACTGGGTGCCAACCCAAGACAGACACAAAGGACCCCTTCGCTCTTCACCAATAAGCCAACTGTTAAAAGATTAAACCATGTTGTGGAGATAACAAGAATTTAGGCACTGGCAGCAGGTGCTGTACAAAGAAGCAGTTGGCAGTACGATTCTTCTGTCTGACATTCCAGTCAAAACAATCTTCTTCCCAGTTTCAGAGGAGAGTTTTGAGTGTGATGGCAACTTGGAGTTAGGAGGTTGACTAAGAGTGCTACTTTAAATGCCATGTCCTGTGGTGGATGGATTAGTAGAATATAGTTTACCATTGTTCAGAAACTGCGGGGGATTCCCCTCCAGAATCAGTCACTACTGGCTAACTGGGGAATACACAATCAAAGAGCTGTAAATCAAATCTGCTTATGTGGTGGGGTTGCTGTATTTTTAAAATTTTATTTTCACATATAGGAGTCATATGACATTTTCTTCTCTAAAGAAGTAACTATCTTCCATTGTAGAATAATTATAGATAATTATAGAATAATTATCAAATATATTGGTCATACCCTTTTGTTATTGCCTGTTCACACTTGTAAAACATTACCTTTTAAATTATTATTTAACTTTTGTTTTTTAAAAAAATCACTTGCTACTCAACAAATATCTAGTATTAGCAAAGGTTTAGAATAGACTTTTCAATATTAGAAAATGATTTTAACTGTTATTGAAGCAACATCATTTACTAAGTTTAAAGCATAAGTTGACATATTCCCATAATCCTATACAAATAAGGATTAGCCCTTTAAAAGTTAGCATGATTATTCAGGGAAAGTGATCATATAAGTTAGGAGATAAAATTTATTAAATATGAAGGAGTAGAATTCTGACAGATGACATGAATGACCGTTAATTTGACAATCAGGTCTAAGTGAGAAATGCTAGAAGGTGCACAATACGTTTGGCGTTTGTCATCTGATTAAACACATGGGATAGAGATGCAGTATCTCCCCAGTCAGCCCCCTCCCATCCATTCCCACAACTGTCACTGAAGTCTCAGCTCCTGTCCCTTTATTCTTATGAGGTTGTACAAACTCTCAACTGTTCTCCCTGCCTTTGATCTCTCCATTGTGCAATCCATTATGTTTACACTGGCCAGGTCAACCTTTCTAAATCTTCTGTAATCCAGTCCCTCCTGCTTGAAAGCTTGAAAGCCCTCCTGACACCTAACTCCATAGCCTTACACTTGACTACTTCTAAGTTTGGCCAAATTTACCTTTTGAGACTACCAATAAATCCTAAGGTGCATTGATTATACTATTTTCCTTTGCTTGGAATACCTTTTTATTCTTCATTACTCCTGTCAAATTGTTTTCATCCTTCAAGGCCTGGTCCGGATGTTACCTCTTTCAAGATGCTTCACTTTTTGTTGCTCCTGCAGAAATGAGCCTACCATTCTTTGCATACTATAGCACTATTTAATCAAACATATGGAGCTTTACATGAAATTGTGTGTGTTATCGCCTCTACAGTTGTAAGTTTATTTAGGGCAGGAAAAACGTTTTATAATATCCCATGCCACACAGTCCAGAGCCTTCCACATCAGAGCTGGTGCTCAACAAATATTAATTGAATTGAGTTTAATAGATTGAACACTACTGTTTCAAAAGAGACCTTCTCAATCAGAAACAGTGTTCTAGATTGTTTTGGGTAAGTATGTTGAGGAAGGTTAACTATCAGACTGTAAGTTAAAAACATGCTTCTTCTCATGGTATAGGTGAACCCCAATATTGTTCTTCATGCCTCTGTTTCCATCAGAAAGTGGAATTTCTCAAGTGGTGAAGAGAGCAGTGGGACTCAGATAGCACCATCGACCCTGTGGCCTGCAGCCAGTGTGTGGCTGATCACAAAGGTATCCAAGAATGTTTGCTTTCCCTAAGTAACTTCCTGGGCTCACTGGCTCACTGTGCTGCTCCAGTTCCTGATGCCCTCATGCACACAAGCATGCAAGTGAAAGCATATCAGTTGTTGACTGTCATGAATCTATGCTCTGCTCTTGGTTTGTCTAGTGTGGAGGACCCCGACGTGAGCATTCAACTCAGTTTTTGGTGTGTTGATTAGTTAACACTCTAGAATGTATTTAAACCTAGCGCAGAGCTTAGGTATACTCTACAGACTCACCATTTTCATGAGATTTGTCTGAATGTCATTTGCTTCTGCTCCTTAGTCTTCATTGTTGAGGTTCACAGAGCTTGGTGGATTAGCACCATATAGTGATGGCATATGGTCTTAGTAAGGATAGTTTTAAAAGAAATCCCTGAGTATAAAATGTGAACAATGCCTAATATATTTTATTCCTGTGTATTCGCACTATTTTTTAAACTTTATTCTTATACTATTGAATCAGACTTAAACTGAGAACATATAATTGTTCTCCTCTTCCCTCTTGCTATTGAAATACGTTTTGTAATTGCCACCAAATCTTTGTGTCTGGAAAGAGATGGTACAGCTTTTATCTACCCTTCTTGTGCCTCCCTTTGCCCCCTCCCTGGAGACTATTTTTGCTTCTTTTTAGGACTTCCATGGGTGCAGAGTCACCCAGGCAAGGTTGCTGCTACTTAGTTTAGGGGGTAGGAGAGATTGAAACTATTTTCTCATATGAAATTTTGGATTGCCCTTAACTTTTATTTTTGCTTTTCTGGGAGTTAAAAACAAAAATATAGAGTAACTAAGACACAAAGGTACTAAGAAATATTATTCACTTCATAGACAAAGGCAGAATGAGATTAGATATTTCTTAAATCTGCTTCCAACCTGGAGACTCTATTAACTACTAACCCTGAGTTGTGTTTTATTTCTGATTTAGTAATAATATCTGCCATTTTGTTAAACATATGCTAAGCATCTTATACACATTTATTATCTCATTTAATCTTATAAAAACTATGCAGGTTTTCATTATACAGCTGAAAAAACTGAAGCTAGTAGCTGTTAGAGGAAAGATTCTTGGTCTGTCTGACCTCAAAACTTATGCCATTTCACTGTAATATAAAACACTGCTCTATATCTGACCAATTTATGAGCACTGATGGAAGTGTTTTAGTTTTAGGACTGCCACTGAACATTTATGTGACCTCAAGTAAGTCACATACCATATTTGGGCCTTAGTCTTCTGGTAAAAGAGTTGGACCAGTTGATATGGAAGGTTGTTTTCCCAGATCTTATATTCGTAATTCTATGGTATCTGTTCATAGAATTTCATGATATCAGAAAACCTATACTTGTCTAAAAATTTTCCTAAACTAATTGAAATGCTTGATGCAAAGAGGATGAGTTTTGGAGTTAGATAGATCAGAATTAGAATCCTTTGTGTGACCTTGGGAAAGTTACTTAGCTGAACTGAACCACAGTTTTCTTATATATAAAGTGAAGTTAGTCACACCTGTCTTGCACAGTTGCTGTGGTGATTAAATGAGAAAATACGTGTGAAGTTCAAGCGTACAATCTGGTATACAGAAAGTGTTTAATAAGTGGTGATTCTTTTTTCTTACCCCAAGGTAAGAAGGAGTTCCCTTTCTGTATAGACAAGCATGTTCAAAAGAGGATTCCATTCAGGGCTTATTTGAACAAAAATTTAGAAACATATATTTTTCCTAAGTCATTGTGTAGTTGTTTTCCACACAACAAAAACGTGAGAAATAAAAGTCACATGCTAAAAGAAAACAATTTTGAAAATCTTTAAAGGTTTAAAGTTCTCTCCTTTTTTTCAAAATAAATTATTTTACCTGTTCTTAACAGAGAAGTTTCCATGACATAAATCCTCAATATGTGTAAATAAATTCCTAAGTGGTTGTCACTTATTTAAAATTCTGTGTTGATTCACCAAGTAAGAAAATTGTTAAATGGCCGTTCAAACAATGTTCTCAATCAATTTCCTTATCTGAGAATCCTAACATTTAAAACAAAAGCAGTTCATAAACCACCTTAAAATGTTTAACCCATGGTATTTACACCCAGAGTAAAACTTTAAATTGGTACAAAGGTTAAGGATTTGTTTCAATCTTTTCAGTTCACTGCACTCTTTTTTTTCTGTGCATACATATTTCAAGTAAGCTCTGTAGTTATACGTATAACAAGTGACACGTGATGGATCCCAAATTGCTGCACTGTGAAATACGCACAGAAAAAAAGGACAAATGAAGATATCAAGGTCTGTTTTATTTTGCACTGAACTGTAAAATGCCACCCTTGTCCGACAGAACATCACTGATTCTGAGCAGGGCTCACTGACTGCTAAGTTGTGGGTAGTGTTTCACTTTTGGCAACTGTTAATATCCGGGTTTATCCAGGCATAATGACCTCACTATTTGTGACACATTGTTGAATTTTCTGGTTCTGTTAACTTATTTAGACCTTTCTCCCCCTTCTCTATTCATTGGAAGACTGGAATGATCCTGAGCCGAGTGATAACTCAGGGCTGCCTAGCTATTGGTCATCCAGTCAGAGTCAAGGCCACTGAGGGAACATCACTAGAAAGATACAAATTAATCCTACAGAAAAGGTAATGTTTATGAGCCATTTACCTCAAAACAAGAAATGTTAATTTCAAGATTCCCGAGCAGTCAGATCATGATGCTTCCTGCCTTAGATGGAAATTTCATTAGGTTTTAAATTTATTTTCAAAATATCGATATTAATTTTTCTGAAATAAGCTTGAAAGTATATGCCACTTAGTTTGATAGTGTTTCTTAGATATTTTTAGAAGTGAAAAGTTGGTGTTCAGTATGTATCTGTGTTTTAGACAAGCTGCTGCTTTACTCTATAATTATTGAAACTCCTTTCTTTATATCCATTTTGGTTATTAATTTAAAAATTTAATGTTCTATATGTATTCCTAACCTTTTCTCCATCTTCTGAATGTGAAATATTGAACAGTGAAAGAAAAATCAAGGAGACAAAAAATTGCTGGCTTGTAAGGTACCAAAAGTGCCATTCCTGTTTGTTTTTCTCTGACTTGGTAAGATAAAATTAAAAATAGATTTAGAAGAAAAAAATAGCAATAAGGAAGAAAGGTGATTTACCTTTCCTAAATGCTTTCTTTTTTCTTTTTCATTTGTCTTTTGATTTTACCTAGTGTTGACAAAAACAAATCCTGTTGTACTTCTAGACTTAGAAAGCTATTAGCCAACTACTTCTGGCTGGCTAGACATTTAGGATGTGCTTAGGGCTGAAAGCAGAACAAGGGCATTTAGGCACCAGAGAAACTGGCTCAGCCACAAATACAGAAGGGAAATTTTCTCTAACATGCAAAGCAGACTGTCCAAAATTACATAATGGCTGGGAATGTGATCTACAGAGTCAGATCTCTAGAGTCTAGAATTCTTACTCTAACAGTGACAACAGCAAATGCCGAGCCAGACACTATTTTAATTTCTCGATACCTCATTGTTACATGTACTCTTAACAACTACCTGATAAGGTAGGTGTCATTACTATCATTATGGGTGAGGAAATTGAAATATAGAGGTGTTAATCACTTACTTGAGGTCATAACTACTAAGCAATTGGGGCAGAATGCAAAAATTAAGTAACCATAATCTATAAGTCACTCTTGGCCACAAAACTACACAGTCTGTAGGCCAAAATCCAGTGAAACAACTGCCAGTGAGTGCCAAATGTGGTAGTAGATACCTCAATGATTGAGTAGGGTACATTAATTGAGAAACCCAGGCAGAAGGATGAGGGAGACAGTAGCTTGCTATCTCATAAGCTGGCCAGTGCTAGTAGAGTCCTAAACACACAGTTCCCAAGAAGGGGCAAGCAAACTCAAAGCAAGTCCCAGTTGATGTGGTGCTATATTTGGAGTAGGTAATAAGAAAGATTTCTGGGGCAGAGTCAATGCTGTAAACTGGAAACACACAAAGTGTCAACTTGCAGTAATGACAAGGGCAAACCATGGGACACGGAGACAGAGATGCTTCAGCTCACTTAGTCCAGAGTTATAATAAAGAGAAAAATCTATCAGTTGTAACTGACCCAGAAATGATGCAGATTATAGAATTAATACTCATGTCATTAAACAGTTGTTATCATTGTATTCCACATATTCAAGAAGCTAGAGGAAAGAATGAACATGTTAAATAGAGACACAGAAGACAGATAGCAATAGAAACTATTCACAATTGAAAGCCAGAGAAGAAAAAATAATATATTGAAAAAAAAAATGAACATAGCATCATGATGTGAAAAGTGCGATGTGAAAAGCTTCATATGGCCTAATCTCTGAATAATTAGTCTCTGAAGGGAAGAAGCAGAGAACAGAAAAATGTTGGAAGAAATGTTGTCTGAAAAATTTCCAAATTTTGTGAAAACTATAACCCACACATCAAAGAAGTTCAACAAATTCTAAGCACAAGAAACACAGAGAAAAGAAACCAAGGACGATCATAATAAAACTGCTTAAAATTAGTGATAAGGGGAAACATCTTGTAAGTACACAGAGAGAAAGACATTTATTATTTACAAGAGGAATAAAGATAAGACTGACAGCAGATTTCTTGTTGGCAACAATAAGAGTGAGAAGAAAGTGGAAGAATGTCTTTAAAAACTGAAAGAAAAAACCCCCCAACCTGTCAGTATGGAAATCATCTCCCAATGAAAATATCTTTCAAATATTAAGGCAAAATAAAGACTTCAGATATTATTCACAAACTGAAAGAATTTGTCACCAGCAGACCTACAGAACAAAAAATGTTTAAGGAAGTCCTTCAAGCAGAAGAAAAATGGTATCAGATGAAAATGAAGAGCACGGGGATAAAAACTACATAGGCAATATAAAGACCTAATTTCTTATTAAGTTTCTTTAAAATATAATTTATTGTTTAAAGCAAAAAATAATTTTATTATGGAGATAAAAACATGTAGATATAAAATATATGAAGGCAACAGTACAAATGCCAATAAGAGAAATGGAAGAAAGGGTCTTTTTTTTTTAATTAATTAATTTGTTTATTTATTTTTGATTGTGTTGGGTCTTTGTTGCTGAGTGCAGTCTTTCTCTAGTTGCGGCGAGCAGGGGCTACTCTTTGTTGCGGTGCATGGGCTTCTCATTGCAGTGGCTTCTCTTGTTGTGGAGCACAGGCTCTAGGCGTGTGGGCTTCAGTAGTTGTGGCACGCACACTCAGTAGTTGTGGCACGTGGGCTTTAGAGCGCAGGCTCAGTAGTTGTGGTGCATGAGCTTAGTTGCTCCGTGGCATGTGGGAATCTTCCCGGACCAGGGCTCGAACCCATGTCCCCTGCATTGGCAGGCGGGTTCCCAACCACTGTGCCACCAGGGAAGCCTGAAGAAAAGTTCTTATATTGTCAAGTGGTATGATATCAACTGAAAGTAGACTGGTAAGTTAAAGATGTTTATGAGGGACCCTGAAACTAAAATAATATAACAAAGAGTTATATGTCTAACAACCGAAAAAAGTTGATAAAATGAAATAATTAAAAAATACTCAGTTAATGTGAAAGAAGACAGATAAAGATTGAAAGGGAAACAAAAAACAGTTAGGACAAAGAGAGGATAAATAACAAGATTGTAGATTTAAACCCATGTGTCAAAAATTGCATTAGATGTAAATAATCTAAACAGCCCATTTAAAAGTCAGGCACTGTCAGATTAGATAAAAAAGCAAGATCCATCTATATGCTGACCTACAAATAACCCACTTTTTTAAAATCCATTTTTAAAATTTGTATTTATTTATTTTGGGTTGTGCCATGTCTTAGTTGCAGCCGGTGGACTCCTTAGTTGTGGCATGTGAACTCTTAGTTGTGCCATGCATGTGGGATCTAGTACCCTGACCAGGGATCGAACCTGTGTCCCCTGCATTAGGAGGTGAATTCTTAACCACTGTGCTACCAGGGAAGTCCCAATAACCCACTTTAAATATAAAGACACAATAGGTTAAAAGTAAATGCCTGAAAAATGTATGCAATGATAAAACTAATCCAAAGAAAGCCAGAATGGCTAAATTAATATCAGACAAAGTAGACTTCAGTGCAAAGAATATTCCAGGGATAAAGAGGGTCATTTCATAATGATTAAGGGATTAGTTCATCAAGAAGACTTAGGGCTTCCCTGGTGGCGCAGTGGTTGAGAGTCCACCTGCCGATGCAGGGGACACGGGTTCATGCCCCGGTCTGGGAAGATCCCACATGCCGCAGAGTGACTGGGCCTGTGAGCCATGGCCGCTGAGCCTGCGCGTCCAGAGCCTGTGCTCCGCAACGGGAGTGGCCACAACAGTGAGAGGCCCGCATACCGCAAAAAAAAAAAAAAAAAAAAAAAAAAAAGAAGACTTAGCAATCCTATATGTTTGTTCACCTCATAACACAGCTTCAAAATACATGAAGTGAAAGCCAATAGAACTGCAGTGAAAAAGAGAAAAATCTACAACTGTAGTCAACAATAATAATATCCTATTTCAATAATTAATAGAACAAGTGAGGAAAAATCTGTAAGGATACAGAAGACTAGAACAACACTTGTTGATACTTATAGAAGAATGCACTCAATAACAGCAGAAGACATTCATTTAAAGTAACAGTATATTAAACAGAATGGACTATATTCTAGCTATAAAACAAGTCTCAATACATTAACAGAATTTACATATTATAAACATGTTCTCTGGCCATAATGGAGTTATATTAGAAATCCATAGCAGATAGCTTTCACAACAAGGTCCTACTGTATAGCACAGGGAACTGTATTTAATATCCTTGTGATAAACCATAATGGAAAAGAACATAAAAAAGAATGCATATATGTATAACTGAATCACTTTGCTGTAAAGCAGAAGTTAACACAACAGTGTAAATCAACTATACTTAAATTAAAAAATAGCAGATAGCTTTCTGGAAACCCCCCAAATATTTGGACAAAAGTAACACATTTCTAAATAACCCATGGAGCAAAGAAGACATCAAAATGGAAATTAGCAAGTATTTTGAACTGAATGAAAATGAAAACACACATATTAAAAACTGTGGGATGCTACTGAAGTTCTTAGAAGGAAATTTATATAAGTGCATATGTAAGAAAAGAAGACTGATATCAAATCAATGACCTCAGCTTCCATTTTAGGAAACGAGAGTACGAAGAGCAAATCAAACTCAAAGTAACCAGAAGACAGAAAATAGTCAAAGTTCGAGTGGAAAGCAATGTAACAGAAGACAGGAAAAAAGAGAAAAATCAAGAAAACCAAAAGCTGGGTTTTTGTTTTTGTTTTAAAGATTAAAGAAACTGATAAACCTCTAGCCAGACTGTTCAGGGAATAAAGTGAAAGGACACAAATTACCAGTATCAGGAATGAGAGAGTTGATATCACATAGTTATTAAAGGAATAATAGGGAATATTCTGAACAAAGATGTGCCAATAAATTTGCCAACTGAGGTGATAAGGACAAATTCCTTAAAGGGCACAAACTACCGGTGTCTACTCAAGAAGAAATAGGTAACTGAATAGTCCTGTATCTCTTAAAGAAATTAAATTTTTAGCTGAAAACCTTCCCACAAAGAAAACCTCAGGTCCAGATGGTTTCGCTAGCTTCACTGGGGAATTCTACCAAACATTTTAGGAAAAAATAATGCCAGTTCTCCATATTCTCACACAGAAAATAGAAGAAGATGGAATACTTCCCAGCTCATCCTGTGAGGCAACATTACTCTGATAACAAAAAACAGGCAAAAAGACATTACAGGAAAAGCAAATCATAGACCAATATCCCTCATGAACATAAATGCAAAAAAATCTTCACAGTTTAACAAATTGAATACAATAATATATAAAAAGGATAATATATCATGACCAGGTTGGGCTTACCCCAGGAAAGTAAAGTTGATTTAACATTCGAAAATCAATCAATGTAAATCACCATATTGGCAGACTGAAAAGGAAAAAATCATGAACATCAAATTGATATAGAAAAATCTTTTAACAAAAGTCAGCATCCCTCCTAATGAAAACTTTCAGAAAGCTGAATAGAAGGGAACTTTGTCAGTATGACAAAGCTCATCTATGAAAAACCTGCATCTAACATCATACTTAATGATGAAAGAGCAAATTGTTCTTCCTAAAGTCAGGAACAAGACAAATTTGTCCATTCTCACCTATTCAGCATTGTGTGGAAGCCTTTAGCCAGTATAACAAGAAAAGGAAAAGAAATAAAAAACGTCTGATACGAATTGAAGAAATAAAACTGTCTTTATTTTCAAATGGTGTGATTATCTATGTAGAATATCCTATGTAACCAACAAAAAATTTCTAGAATTAATAAATGAGTTTAGCGAGTTTGAGAGCTTGAAATCAATATATATATTACTTGTATTCCTATGTACTAGCAACAATTTTAGAAACTGAAATTTTAAAATACCAATTACAATAATATCAAAAGTATGAAATACTTAAATATGAATCGGATAAAATATGTACAAGACTTGGTTATTGAAAACTACAAAACATTGCTGAGTAAAATTAAAGACCTAAATAGATGCAGGGATATACTGTGTTCATGGATTGAAAGACTACATAGTTATGATGTCCGTTCTCCTCAAATTGATCTATAGATTTAATGCAATCTCAATAAAAAGCCCAGCATGTTCATTTATAAAAGCTATCAAGCTGATTTTAAAATCCATATAGAAATACAAAGTACCTAAAATAGGCAAAACAATTTTCAAAAAGAAGAAAAGAATGACCTGACCTCGACTTATTATAAAATGATAGCTGTGAAAAATGGTGTGCTGTTGGCACCAAAGTAGACAATTAGATCAATAGAACAGAATCGATCATCCAGAAATATATCCACACATATATGATCAATTGAGTTTTGATGAAATTGCAAGAGAAATTCAGTGGAGAAAGGATTTTTTTTTTGACAACAGTGATGGAACAATTGGATATACATATGCAAAAAAACCCTTTGATCCATATGTCATACGATAAACAGTAATTAACTCAAAGTGGATTATAGGTTTAAAATGTAAAAACTAAAACTGAATATTTTAGACAAAAACATAGGAGAAAATATTTATGATCTTGTATTAGTCAAACTTTCTTAGATATAACATCAAAAGCATGATCCACAAAAATATAAATTGATAAATTGGACTTCATTAAAATTAAGACTCTTCTCTTTGAAGGACATTGTTAAGAGAATGACAAGACAAACTACACACAAGGAGAAATATTTTCAAATAATATATATTTGAAAAATACACACAACTCAAGAAAACATGGGCAGATAAATGATTTGGGCAAATACTGTAACAAGGAAAATACATGGTTGGCATATGAAAAGATGCTAATCATTAGGGGAATGCAAAATACACCTAAAATGCAGTACCACTACATATGTAATAGAAAGTCCACTGTTTAAAATGCTGACCATACTGAGCGCTGGTGAAGATGTGGAATAACTGTAACTCTCATAATTGGTACATGGTTTCAACATTGTTGGTAGAAATATAAATGGTTCAGTAACTTCGGAAAACAATTGATACTTTCCTAAAATATACACATATAGGTGTGTATATATATAAAATATACATATATATGTACAGGTGTGTGTGTGTGTGTATACACACACACACACATGCACACATATACAGGTATATACATGTCTGTACCTTATTGCCCGGCCACTCTGAGAAATATATTTAAGGGATATGAAAGCATGTGTCCTTATGAAGACTTGTACATGGGTGTTTATAGCAGCTTTATTACTAAAGCCAAAAGTAAAAACTGGAAACAACCAAAATGTTCATCCATAGGTGAATAGATAAATTATGGTGTATCATATAGAAAATATTACTTAGCAATAAAAAGGAGCTAACTCTTGGTTCACACAACAATGTGGGTGAATCTCAAAATAATTATATTAGGGGAAAGGAACAAAACCCGTAAAAGCATATATATTGTTTGATTCCATTTATATAAAACTTTAGAAAGTGCTAACTAATCTAGGAAGAAGATCTGTGTTTGCCTGGAGATAGGAAGGTGGGGAGGGACAGGAGGACGTGATTACAAAGGGTCACACAGAAACTTTGGGGGTGATTTTTGGGGGGTGATGGATATGGATGTCCGTTCATTATCTTGATTGTTGTGATGCCTTAACATGTGTAGACATGTTTCAAAACTTATCAAATTTTACACTTTAAATATGTGCCTGTCAATTGTATAATATTTTATAATATTGTCAGTTACTTCTCAATAAAGTTGTTTCTAGAAAGTACAAAAAAAAAAAAAACCTGAGGAAAAAACAAACAAAAATCAAAATGATGGGTAAGGAATAACTAAGTGGTTATTTTAGAGGGAAATGGTGAGGGAAGACTACTCAATGTGATCCGTAGTCAAGGTAAAAATGGCAGGTGGGGCTTCCCTGGTGGCGCAGTGGTTGAGAGTCTGCCTGCCAATGCAGGGGACATGGGTTCATGCCCCGGCCCGGGAAGATCCCACATGCCGCGGAGCGGCTGGGCCCGTGAGCCATGGCTGCTGAGCCTGCACATCCGGAGCCTGTGCTCCGCAACTGGAGAGGCCACAACAGTGAGAGACCTGCGTATCGCAAAAAAAAAAAAAAAAAAAAAAAAAAAAGGCAGGTGTTTGGAAAGGTTATATGTAGCTTGATGAACATGTTCTTCATGCCCAGGGTTCTCCCTGGGCTCACTGGATACTGAAGCTAGTGCTGTTGTGGTGATAGGTCCCTGAGGTTACTTCCTACTCTGGCCAGGATTGTCATGGAATTGGGTGGGACTGAAGCCACAAACTCAATGTCCTTGTTGCCTGTAGAGAAGAGAGCTTGGGAAAGGAAAAAGATGATAAAAAACAAAAAAACCCAAAAAAAACTGTAGTAAGTTTAACTTGAAAAATCTCTATTTTCAAGAAAAGATTTGGTTTAATTTAGAAAGGAAAGAAGAGAGCAAGGAAGAGAAGGAGGAAGCTAAGATGGGCAGGAAAAAAGGAGGATCCCTACCTACGTAAATGAGGACTATTTGCCTTTGTACTGATGCAACTTGCCTTTATCTGAGAAACAAACTCTAAGGGCCAGGACTTTTAGAGCTCACTCACCTCTGGGTATATACTTTTGAATATGTTTATCTTTTCCAGAGCATCTGAAGTGCCTGTGTGGTTTATTATTTTTTAATACAACCATATTTCATTATATAACAATAAGTACCCTCGTGTGACAGCAACTTTTAGAGACAAAATTTTTTCCTGTTCTCCCAAGTAGTATAATGTGATTTTAACAAAAGCTATGAATTAAGACATTGCCTTTTATATGCTAAAAATAATAGAACTAACACTTAAAGTAGCAACCTGACAACTCACAAAGAATATTGTATACATATCATGCCTCATTAGTTCAGTTATGTCTCATTTGGTGTCACTCATAAGGTGTCATCCTTATTCAATGTAGCAAGTGCTTGCACATATTTGTCTTTTTAATATTTTTTCTGTGATGTGTATCTGACCATGAGTGAATGAAAGACAAATCAATGTCATTATCAATTGATCTCAAAATCATAAAAATTATAAAAATCATAGACCTCAAAATCAAAGATGCTTCTTTCTAAAAGATATTTGGGACATCAATTAGATAAACCAATTGACTCAAACATTTTTTTAGGCCATCATTTAATCTTGATTTTGCTTAACTTTTAAAGAATGTGGGTTGTAGGATCTAGCCTTTCGTGTTAAATTCATAAACTATTGGTAATTGAAGCAATACACACACACACACACACACCACACACATCTACACACAGAGTTTTGATTATAGAGAGTAAAAACTAGGGACCTGTAGACTTTGTTTGATCTGCACATTATTATAATATTTTTAATTAGTTATGAGCTTATAGAAATAGGGAGATTTCATACACAAAAATTACATACTACTGGCCTTTCTTGAAAAAATCAGAATGTGCAACACTGAACTTTCGTTCTCTTATGACACCCAAAATACAGGAACAGATTCCCCCTTTGGATGGAACACATACCCTCCAGTTCGCTATATTCTCCACCATTCCTAGTAGCAGCCCTCACGTTAGCTCTAGCCTGCTTCATTTATCTCTATTACCTGTCTGGTAATCTTTGTTGTCTTCCTTATTTCAATGTTAATCTTTCAGTTATGGGTTTTTGAATTTACTTTTTTTCCCATTTAGGTCTTACTGGAAATTAAATGATAGCTGGCCAACATTAATCTAGACTAGGCTAAACAAACACTGCTTTAAGGACACCATTAAATACAGCCAACAAGAGTAGCTGTGTAATGCTAGATGCCAAGATGGAAAGACAGACAAGTAAACTGATAGCACATCACTAGGTAATCAGAGATTGAAAATCATCTCCTTTTTCAATTTTTAAAGTTTAGGAGGCTAAGAGTTGGATTAGAGTGACAGACTCTAGCAAGTACATAATGTAGAAAGAACTGTTTACCATGCATTGGACTTTTAAGTAATATTCAGACATATAGCTAACACAATTAGAAATGTCAACATCAAATAGAAAATTGTCCATGTGTAATTTCACAATGTGTGAATTGATTAATGAAATTTCTTTTCTCTACTCTTACCCTGTTAATAATCATGGAGGGGAAATCCCTTTCAACTTTCTCTATAGATCCTACTTTTGGTCCAGATAGCATTGAAAGACACCAGAGCCATATGAAGCTGCCTGGGAAAACAGATTTGTAGTTGTGAAGCATGACGATGGTGTTCCTTATGGTGTTCCTTACAGTTAACTGGGAAACGATAAGCATTAGCCTATGAAATTTCCCCCAAACTGAACTGTGGGGATGGGCTGCCTTCTTGCTCATACCATCTGATAAATGGAATATTTCAAAGGAAAAAAATGTGTGTACACACACACATGTTTTATAGACTTCTGATAGGAATACTATAATGTACATGCATGCTCAGTGGGGTTATACGAGCAAACTTCCCAGGCAGTTTCCTCACCTGTAAAGTGAGAGTGACCAAATAGTTTTGGAAGTCATATGCTTTCAGAGAAGGAAGGACTCCAAAGAGCATCTACTCCAAACACCTCTTTAATACTATAGTAGTAGTTTTGGTATTGGTGGTGGTGGTTGTGATTATGATGATGATAATGACAATACCATTATTATTATAAGAAATTCCACGGCCACTACAGACTAAGTGGCCTATGAAAGGTCACGTATCTAGTTAATGTCAGATCCAGGACCAGAACTTAGGCCTCTCATCCTTAGTTCAGCACATGCCGTGATCTTTATGACTTTGATTCTTGGATAGAATACTGCTCCTTTTTCCCTCCTCTCATTATTGATATTGTTATGGATTTTTAAGAAACTTTTGTTCTTGTTTCTTTATAAAAAATCTTTTCAGTTTGGCACTTGCTGACCAAGAAGAGGAAATTCTATTACATCATTCTCTAATTCAGTCCCATATGAGCAATGTTGAGTATTAAATCTAAATTTGATTTCTTTGTATAGAAAATGTCTTGAAAAATAAACAGATGCACTTTTGTTTGTAGGAATTTTATTTTTTAAAGAAGTTATTATACACTAGAATGATATATTTCTCATCCTGCACCACAATTGAGATTTGTTTTTTTATAGCTTCAGTATAATTAAAAGGTGACATTTATAGATATATATAGACTCCTGATTGGGAAAATTACTAGTAAGCTCAAAGGGCTTATAGATAATATAAAACTACATGTTGTTAGTAAAATTTCTTAGGAAAATATATGCTTGAACAGAATTTAAGCTGTGATAAAATTTAAGAAATGCTAGGATATATGTATTTCTTTCAGTATTATTGATTTTCTTAACCAAGGTATAGTTTATGTTCTTTAGCTATCTCTAAGAAGATCTTTTAAATCCCCTAAACTGTCATATATTAAATTCAAAACATTTTTCATGATGGCCTTATTATTTTTAGAGTGATAACATTTTGACACCTTATTCACATTTCTCTTAACTGAAGTATGGCTGATTTACAATATTGTGTTAGTTTCAGGTGAACAGCACATTGATTCGGTTTTTTTTGCAGATCACATTTCTATTATTCAAAGATATCTTTATCTCCTATCATATACTTGGCACTGTGTTCAGCTCTAAGGATACATGTGATCTCTGCCCTCACACTGTTGCCAATCTGGTAGACATCTCTCCTGTTGTATTAATCTTTGAGAAAAGGTGCTGCAAATTCAGAAAATGAAAACTGAAACCGACATAATTTATGTTTGTCTAATCATTTTATCCTCAAGCTAACACTATAATCCAATTAAAAGACAAAATTCAGAATTTTACAGATTTTGACCATTAACATCACTATATTATGAATTGCAGATGTCTTACATAGACCACAAACATCCAAATTCCCCAGAATTCTTATGATTGGAATTACTTGCAATACCTGCTAATGCACATTTCTGGGGGTCCAGACCTTCAGAATCAAAATCCCACAGGACAGGGACCTGGAGACCATTATTATTAAGCACCCATCCCAACATGCCCAAGAGTTTTTCACATTTTCTTATATAACCTGGGTGTAGGTGAAAGGCTAATGTGCACTGAACCACTTTTGGACTGCTGCCTTTGCGTGTTCTGCCCAGATCATACAGCCCCTTGTTTTAGAATAGAGCATTAACTGACACCTCTTATTCTCAACCACTTATGCTTCTGTCAAGTCTCAGAGGCCGTAGGAAAAGTCTTGTTTAACATCCCATTACACTTAATTTAATTCATTTGTCCTCTCTTTGTAAGGTTTCTAAATATTAATGAATACGTGATTAGTTAGTTTAGGCATGATTAGCTTCATCACATTTTAGTTTTTCTTTCTTACTCAGACTTGGCTCAGAAAATCTGACATTCTATAATAAAATTTCCTGGCTGTTTCAGAAACAGGTGCCTGAGGTTCCTAATGTTTCATGGTATCTTTTCCCATCCCATCCTCTCAAACCTTATATTTAATTAAGCCCCCTTCTTCCTGTCTCACAAAGGATCATTTTTGGGGATGGAAATTTCTAGAATATTCTTATTGATCCTATTTATTCTCTAAAACTCTTATCACTGTTGCCATTGATTATACACATACACACGTGCATGCGCGTGCACACTCACACACCCCACAGCACTTTGGGTACCAAAGAAATCAGTTGTCTTAGGAAAGGCTTTAGCTGCTGAGGTAGCAGTAATGGTAGTAGAATGGCAGAATCCTCAGAGTGTGTGCAGTCCTCCTGCCAGGCTGTGTGGAAAATGCTACTTCTACTTGAAACCTACAAAACATTTCAGTGTAGAGAAGAGTCGTCAATCTCTAAATTACATTTTCATTACAGACATAAAGGAGATGATTCTCAGAAGTGGGTGTTTGGAACTGACGGTTGCATTTATTCTAAGGTAAGGACTATAAGCACAGCTTTATTCCTAATTTTTTCTTTTTTCAGATTCTTATAAAATGCACTGTCTATTGTTGAGATCAAGAAATGCTTTTTTCTGAACAAATGATTTCACTCTTCCCAGAAATGTAGAATTTAACTCAGTTTAACTCAACACTTTCCTCTGAGGTTTTGCTTGACTTTAAAACAAGTTTTCCAAAGCCAACTATAGTTTTCTCTAATTCATCGCTATGATACAACCTAGCATTTTCGGGCATCAGTTTCCTTTCTTCTATTTTTAAAATAAATTTATTTTAAAAAATTGAGCTATAATTGACACATAACACTGTGTAAGTTTAAGGTGTACAACATGCTGCTTTTTTATATATATTGCAATACGATTACCCCATAGCATTAGCTAACACCTCTATCATGTCACATAATTATTGTTTCTTTTTTCTGGACTATAATCACTCTGTTGTGTATTAGATCTCCAGAACTTATTTATCTACTCTTTGCAAGTTTGTGCCCTTAAACAACATCTCCCGAATTCCTCCACCCGCCCCCCAGCCCCTGGTAACCACCATTCTTCTCTCTGTTTCTTCAAGTTCAGCTTTTTCAGATTCCACATATGATATCACACAGTATTTGTCTTTCTCTGTCTGACTTAATCTCACTCAGCATAATGCCCTCAAGTTTCATCCATATTGTCATAAATGGCAAAATTTCCCTCTTTCTCATGGCTTAATAATATTCCATTGAGTGTGTATGTGTGTGTGTGTGTGTGTGTATCACATTTTTTTGTGGTAGGCCATAAATGGTATCTTATTTTATTTATTTTCTTTCCAGTTTTATTGAGATATAGTTGACATACAGCACTGTATAAGTTTAAGATGTACAGCGTACTGATTTGACTTACATACATCATGAAATGATGACCACAATAAGTTGAGTGAACATCCATCATCTCATGTAGACACAAAATAAAAGAAAAAAAATTTTCCTTCTGATGAGAAGTTTTGGGATCCCAACTCTTAACAAGTTTCATGTATAACAAACAGTAGTATTAATTATATTTATCATATTGTGCATTAAATCCCTAGAACTTATTTATGTGATAACTGAAAGTTTGTACCTTTTGACCACTCCTCCCTCTCCCTACTCTCCACTTCTGGTAACTGCAAATCTCATCTGTTTTTCTATGAATTTGTTTGTTTGTTTGTTTGTTTAGAAGTATAATTGACTACAACCCTATGTTAGTTCCTGATGCACAACATAGTGATTTGATATTTCTGTACATTACAAAATGATCACCACTATAAGTCTACTTACCATCTGTCACCATACAAAAATATTATATTATTATTGACTGTATTCTTCACACTGTACATTTCATACCTGTGACTCATTTATTTTGTAACTGGAAGTTTGTACCTCTTAGTTTCCCTTGCCTGAGGAGACATATCCAAAAAATATTGCTAAGACTGATGTCAAATAATGTACTGCCTGAGTTTTTTTCTTTATTCCTTTATCCATTGATGGACACCTAGGTTGCTTTCATATCTTGGCTATTGTGAGTGATGTTGCAATAAACATGGGAGTGCAGATATCTTTTTGATATCCACATCAGCTTTCTTATTTATTAAAATGAAGAGCTTGACACTTTGGAAAACTGGAAACATCTACTAAAGTTGAGCATGTTTATGCAGCCCAGAAATTCCCCTATTAGTTTAATGCTAGACAGAAATAGTTAACATATCTTAAGGAAAAATATATCTACCAAAGTGTTAACAGCACTAATTGTAGTGCCTCAGTGTGGAAATTACTGAAATGCTTATCAGCAGAATGGATAAATAAATTGTGGTATATATATTCAATGAAATACTATATAACAGAGATGGAAAACTTCTGTAAAGGCCAGATATTAAATATTTGGAGCTTTGTGAGTGATATGATCTCTGTCCCAACTTCTTAACTCTGCCTTTGTAGCATGAAAGCAGCCGTAGAAAATGTGTGGCTGTCTTTCAATAAACCTTTATTTACAGAAACAAATGGTTGGTCATATTTGGCTCATGGGCCACAGTTTTCTGACCCTGGAGGATAGCAATGCCTATGGACAAATTACAATTACATATAACAATATATATGGGCCTCGCAAATATAATGCTGAACAAAAGAAACCAGGAGAATACACAATGCATGACTGCAGTTGTTTAAATTTTAATGCCAGGCAAGCAACAAATATATCATGTTACAAGTCAGGAGAGTGGATATAGCTGAAGGAGGTTAAGGAGTGAAAGGGGCCATGAGGAGCACTTAGGTGTGTTGTTCCCTTTCTTGACCTGGGTGGTTAGTTAAACAGGTATTCACTATGTGAAAATGGGTTGAATGTACACTCATGATTTTTGTATTCTTTTGTTATGTGTATTGTATTTGTAATTACTATGTTATACACCTGAAGCTAATGTAATATTGTAAGTCAACTATACTTCAATTTAAAAAGTTTGCTTTAATAAAATGAGATTGTCCTTGAGTTCTCAAGATTTCCTTCCTGTTCTGTGATTCCAAGTCTGAATGGAATATTAATCATCAAGATTTAAGAGAGGCAGGGGAGGAGCTTCAAGATGGCGGAAGAGTAAGACGTGGAGATCACCTTCCTCCCCACAGATACATCAGAAATACATCTACATGTGGAACAACTCCTACAGAACACCTACTGAACGCTGGCAGAAGACCTCAGACTTCCCAAAAGGCAAGAAACTCCCCACGTACCTGGGTAGGGCAAAAGAAAAAAGAATAAACAGAGAAAAAAGAATAGGGACGGGACCTGCACCAGTGGGAGGGAGCTGTGAAGGAGGAAAGGTTTCCACACACTAGAAGCCCCTTCGCGGGGAGAGACCGCGGGTGGCAGAGGGGGGAAGCTTCGGAGCCGTGGAGGAGAGCGCAGCAACAGGAGTGCAGAGGGCAAAGCGGAGAGATTCCCGTACAAAGGATCGGTGCTGACCAGCACTCACCAGCCAGAGAGGCTTGTCTATTCACCTGCTGGGGCGGGCGGGGCTGGGAGCTGAGGCTCGGGCTTCGCTCGGAGCGCAGGGAGAGGACTGGCGGCGTGAACACAGCCTGAAGGGGTTAGTGCGCCACGGCTAACCGGGAGGGCTGCTGCTGCAGCCACCAAGAAGCCTGAGTGCAAGCACAGGTCACCATCCACACCTCCCCTCCTGGGAGCCTGTGCAGCCCGCCACTGCCAGGGTCGCGTGACCCAGGGACAACTTTCCCGGGAGAACACATGGCGCGCCTCAGGCTGGTGCAACGTCACACTGGCCTCTGCCGCGCAGGCTCGCCCCGCATCCATACCCCTACCTCCCTCCGGCCTGATTGAGCCACAGCCCCCAGTCAGCTGCTCCTTTAACCCCTCCTGTCTGAGCGGGGAACAAATGCCCTCAGGCTACCTACACGCAGAGGCAGGACTAAATCCAAAGCTGAACCCCGGGAGCTGTGCGATCAAACAAGAGAAAGGGAAATCTCTCCCAGCAGCCTCAGGAGCAGCGGATTAAATCTCCACAATCAGCTTGATGTACCTGCATCTGTGGAATACCTGAATAGACAACGAATCGTCCCAAAATTGAGGCGGTGGACTTTGGGAGCAATGATATATATATATATATATATATATATATTTTTTTTTTTCCCCTTTTCTCTTTTTGTGAGTGTGTATGTGTATGCTTCTGTGTGTGATTTTGTCTGTATAGCTTTGCTTTTACCATTTGTCCTAGGGTTCTGTCTGTCCTTTTTTTTTTTTTAATACAGTTTCTAGCACTTGCTGTCATTGGTGGGTTTGTTGGTTGGTACATTTGCTCTCTCCTTTCTTTCATTTTTTTATTACTTTTTAATTTTTTAAAAATTTTCAATAATTATTTTTTATTATTTATTTTAATACCTTTATTTTATTTTTTCCATTCTTTCTTTTTTTCTCCCTTTTATTCTGAGCCGTGTGGATGACAGTGCTCCAGCCAGGCATCAGGCCTGTGTTTCTGAGGTGGGAGAGCCGAGTTCAGGACATTGCTCCACCAGAGACCTCCCAGCTCCACGTAATATCAAAAGGTGAAAGTCTCCAAGATATCTCTATCTCAATGCCAAGACCCAACTCCACTCAACGACCAGCAAGCTACAGTGCTGGACACCCTATGCCAAACAAATAGCAAGACAGGAACACAACCCCACCCATTAGCAGAGAGGCTGCCTAAAATCATAATAATGTCACAGGCACCCCAGAACACACCACCAGAGGTGGACCTGCCCACCAGAAAGACAAGATCCAGCCTCATCCACCAGAACACAGGCACTAGTCTCCTCCACCAGGAAGCCTACACAACCCACTGAACCAACCTAAGCCACCGCGGGCAGACACCAAAAATAACGGGAACTACGAACCTGCAGCCAGCAAAAAGGAGACCCCAAACACAGTAAGGTAAGCAAAATGAGAAGACAGAGAAACACACAACAGATGAAGGAGCAAGGTAAAAACCCATCAGACCAAACAAATGAAGAGAAAATAGGCCGTCTACAGAATAATGATAGTAAAGGTGATCCCAAAACTCAGAAATAGAATGGAGAAAATACAAGAAATGTTTAACAAGGTCCTAGAAGAACTAAAGAACAAACAAACGATGATGAACAACACAATAAATAAAATTAAATATTCTCTCGAAGGAATCAATAGCAGAATAACTGAGGCACAAGAACAGATAAGTGACGTGGAAGATAAAATAGTGGAAATAACTACTGCAGAGAAGAATAAAGAAAAAAGAATTGAGGACAGCCTCAGAGACCTCTGGGACAATATTAAACGAACCAACATTCGAATTACCAGGGTCCCAGAAGAAGAAGAGTAAAAGAAAGGGACTGAGAAAATATTTGAAGAGATTATAGTTGAAAACTTTCCTAATATGGGAAAGAAAATAGTTAATCAAGTCCAGGAATGGCAGAGAGTCCCACACAGGATAAATCCAAGGAAAAACATGCCAAGACACATATTAATCAAACTATCAAAAATTAAATACAAAGAAAAAATATTAAAAGCAGCAAGGGAAAAACAATGAATAACATACAAGGGAATCCCCATAAAATTAACAGCTAATCTTTCAGCAGAAACTCTGCAATCCAGAAGGGAGTGACAGGACATATTTAAAGTGATGAAAGGGAAAAACCTACAACCAACATTACTCTACCCAGCAAGGATCTCATTCAGATTTGATGGAGAAATTAAAACCTTTACAGACAAGCAAAAGCTAAGAGAATTCAGCAGCACCAAACCAACTTTAAAACAAATGCTAAAGGAACTTCTCTAGGCAGGAAACATGAGAGAAGGAAAAGACCTACAATAACAAACCCAAAACAATTAAGAAAATGGTAATAGAAACATACATATTGATAATTACCTTACAAGTAAGCGGATTAAATGCTCCAACCAAAAGACATTGACTGGCTGAATCAATACAAAAGGAAGACCCATATATATGCTGTCCACAAGAGATCCACTTCAGACCTAGGGACACATACAGACTGAAAGTGAGGGGATGGAAAAAGATATTCCATGCAAATGGAAATCAAAAGACAGCTGGAGTAGCAATTCTCATATCAGAGAAAATAGACTTTATAACAAAGACTGTTACAAGAGACGAAGAAGGATACTACATAATGATCAAGGGATCAATCCAAGAAGAAGATATAACAATTGTAAATATTTATGCACCCAACATAGGAGCACCTCAATACATAGGCAAATGCTAACAGCCATAAAAGGGGAAACTGACAGTAACACAATCATACTGAGGGACTTTAACACCCCACCTTCACCAATGGACAGATCATCCAAATTGAAAATAAATAAGGAAACACAACATTTAAATGATACATTAAACAAGATGGACTTAATTGATATTTATAGGACATTCCATCCAAAAACAACAGAATACACTTTCTTCTCAAGTGCTCATGGAACATTCTCCAGGATAGATCATATCTTGAGTCACAAATGAAGCCTTGATAAATTTAAGAAAATTGAAATCATATCAAGTATCTTTTCTGACCACAACGCTATAAGACTAGATATCAATCACAGGAAAAAAAAAAACTGTAAAAAATACATGGGCTTCCCTCATGGCGCAGTGGTTGAGAGTCTGCCTTCTGATGCAGGGAACACAGGTTCATGCCCCGGTTCAGGAAGATCCCACATGTCACGGAGCAGCTAGGCCCATGAGCCATGGTTGCTGAGCCTGTGTGTCCGGAGCCTGTGCTCCGCAACGGGAGAGGCCACAACAGTGAGAGGCCCCCATACTGTAAAAAAACAAAACAAACAAAAAACACATGGAGACTAAATAATACACTACTAAATAACCAAGAGATCACTGAAGAAATCAACGAGGAAGTTAAAAAATACCTACAAACAAATGACAGTGAAAACAAGATGAGCCAAAACCTATGGGATGCAGCAAAAGCAGTTCTAAGAGGGAAGTTTATAGCAATAAAATCCTACCTTAAGAAACAAGAAACATCTCAAATAAACAACATAGCCTTACACCTGAAGCAATTACAGAACAAAAAAACCCCAAAGTTAGCAGAGGGAAAGAAATCATAAAGACCAGATCAGAAATAAATGAAAAAGAAATGAAGGCAACAATAGCAAATAAAACTAAACGCTAGTTCTTTGAGAAGATAAACAAAACTGATAAACCATTAGCCAGACTCATCAAGAAAAAAAGGGAGAAGGCACAAATCAATAGAATTAGAAGTGAAAAAAGAGAAGTAACAACTGACACTGCAGAAATACAAAGGACCAAGAGAGATTACTATAAGCAACTATATGCCAAAAAAATGGACAACCTGGAATAAACAGACAAATTCTTAGAAGAGCACAACCTTCTGAGACTGAACCAGGAAGAAATAGAAAATATAAACAGACCAATCACAAGCACCGAAATGGAAACTGTGATTAGAAATCTTCCAACAAACAAAAGCCCAGGACCAGATGGCTTCACAGACGAATTCTATCCAACATTTAGAGAAGAGCTAACACCTGTCCTTCTCAAACTGTTCCAAAATATAGCAGAGAGAGGAACACTTGCAAACTCATTCTAAGAGGCCACCATCACCCTGATATCAAAACCAGGCAAAGATGTCACAAGGAAAGAAAACTACAGGCCAATATCACTGATGAACATAGATGCAAAAATCCTCAACAAAATACTAGCAAACAGAATCCAACAGCACATTAAAAGGATCATACACCATCATCAAGTAGGGTTTATCCCAGGAATGCAAGGATTCTTCAATATATGCAAATCAATCAATGTGATATACCATATTAACATATTGAAGAATAAAAACCATATGATCATCTCAATAGATGCAGAAAAAGCTTTCAACAAAATTCAACACCCATTTATGATAAAAACCCTCCAGAAAGTAAGCATAGAGGGAACTTACATCAATATAATAAAGACCATATATGAGAAACCCACAGCAAACATTGTCCTCAATGGTGAAAAACTGAAACCATTTCCACTAAGATCAGGAATAAGATAAGGTTGCCCACTCTCACCACTATTATTCAACATAGTTTTGGATGTTTTAGCCACAGCAATTAGAGAAGAAAAAGAAATAAAAGGAATCCACATCGGAAAAGAAGAAGTAAAGCTTTCACTGTTTGCAGATGATATGATACTATACATAGAGAATCCTAAAGATGCTACCAGAAAGCTACTAGAGCTAATCAATGAATTTGGTAAGGTAGCAAGATACAAAATTAATGCACAGAAATCTCTTGCATTCCTATACACTAATGATGAAAAATCTGAAAGTGAAATTAAGGAAACACTCCCATTTATGATTGCAACAAAAGAATAAAATTCCTAAGAATAAACCCACCTAAGGAGACAAAATACCTGTATGCAGAAAACTATAAGACACTGATGAAAGAAATTAAAGATGTTACAAATAAATGGAGAGATATAACATGTTCTTGGATTGGAAGAATCAACCTTGTGAAAATGACTCTACTACCCAAAGCAATCTACAGATTCAATGCAATCCCTATCAAACTACCACTGGCATTTTTCACAGAATTAGAACAAAAAAGTTCACAATTTGTATGGAAACACTAAAGACCTCGAATAGCCAAAGCAATCTTGAGAACGAAAAATGGAGCTGGAGGAATCAGGCTCCTGACTTCAGACTATAATACAAAGCTACAGTAATCAAGACAGTATGGTACTGGCACAAAAACAGAAATATAGATCAATGGAACAGGATAGAAAACCCAGAGATAAACCCATGCACATATGGTCACCTTGTTTTTGATAAAGGAGGCAAGAATATACAATGGAGAAAAGACAGCCTTTTCAATGTGTTGGGAAAACTGGACAGCTACGTGTAAAAAAATGAAATTAGAACACTCCCTAACACCATACACAAAAATAAACTCAAAATGGATTAAAGACCTAAATGTAAGGCCAGACACTATCAAACTCTTAGAGGAAAACATAGGCAGAACACTCTATGACATAAATCACAGCAAGATCCTTTTTGACCCAGAGAAATGGAAATAAATACAAAAATAAACAAATGGGACCTAATGTAACTTAAAAGCTTTTGCACCGCAAAGGAAACCATAAATAAGATGAAAAGACAGCCCTCAGAATGGGAGAAAATACTTGCAAATAAAGCAACTGACAAAGGATTAATCTCCAAAATTTACAAGCAGCTCCTACAGTTCAATATTAAAAAAAACCAAACAACCCAATCCAAAAATGGGCAGAAGACCTAAATAGCCATTTCTCCAAAGAAGATATACATATTGCTAACAAACACTTGAAAGAATCCTCAACATCATTAATCATTAGAGAAATGCAAATCAAAACTACAATGAGATACCATCTCACACCAGTCAGAATGGCCATCATCAAAAAAATCTACAACCAATAAATGCTGCAGAGGGTGTGGAGAAAAGACAGAATTACTGTGTTAGGATATTAATAAGTAATCTTGGCTCCACCACTTATTTGCTGTGTGGCGTTAGGCAAGTCATTTAACCTTTCCAAGCTTCACATTATTTGTCTGCAAAATATAGCTATAATACTAGTATTTTAAGTATTAGGCATAGATTCTGGCCTATCGATAGACACTGGCATATCAGTTCTGGCTAAGCAACCATTTGTAACTATTAATGATAATAATAATGAACAAATTTAAATACAGTATTGCATTTTGTTATATTGTATTTACTTGGATACTATTTTTCTTTTGTTTTATTTTTAAAGTTAACCATTTCTCTATTCCTTTGCAAAAGACAGATTACTTTTTTTATACAATTCACCAGTATCAGCTAAATTAAAGATTTAAACTTAAACATGGAACCATAAAAATACCTAGAAGAAACCATGAATTAAAGCATCTAACCCAGAGTAGTGGTAAGTAGACATCTTTATGTGCATGCAAACAAGGATAAAATCCATAAAGGAAAAGACTAATGGCTTTGAGTACATAAAAAATTTAAAACCTTCTAAATCTAAAGTAGCATTAGCAAAAGTGAATAGGAAAATATGACAAACAGGGAAAAATCTTTGCAATATAAAAGTCAGAGAATGGGATAATACTTTTAATATATAATAAGCCTGATATAGCAATAGAAAAGGATAAACACGTCAATAGAAAAATGAGCAAAAGGCATGAAAAGGAAATACATGACAGAAGAAAAATTAAAAGAGCCAAACCAAATAAAAAAGTTCAGCTTCACTAGGAATTAAATAAACATAAGCAATGGATAGTATTTTCTCCCTATTAATTATGGGGAGATATAAAACTAGGAATATCCAATGTTGATGAAGATGTGAGAAAACAAACATACTCATTCCTTTCTTTGTATTTTTGGGGTTTTTTTGTATTTTATTGGTATTAGTTATCTACTGCTGTGTAACAAATTACCTCCAAACATAGTAACTTAAAACAACAAACATTTATTATCTCACAGTTTCTGTGGTGGAATCTGGGAGTGGTTTAGTTGGGTAGTTCTAACTCAGAGTCTCTTATGAGGCTGCAGTCAAGGTGTCAATGGAGGCTACAGTTATCTGAGGTTTGACTAGGCTGGAAAATCTGCTTCTAAGCACACTTACGTTGTCCAGAGGCTTCAGTTCCTTGGCACATGACTTCTCTATAGTGCTGTTTACAACATCAGCTAGTGATCCAAGAGAGCAAGAGAGCAAGAGAACGAAATGGAAGCTGTACTTTTTCTCATAATCTAATGTCAGAAGTAAGCTAATACCACTTCTGCCATCTTCTTTGGTCACATAGGCCTATCCTTGTATAATGTGGGAGGGGACTACACAAGGGTATGAATACCAGGAGGCAAGGAACAGTGAGGGCAAACTAGGAGACTGGTACAATATTTCTAAGGGTCAGTTTGGCAATATTTATCAAAATCTGTAGAAAGTGCTTATTTCTTTTGACTCAGAAATTCCACTTACAGCAACTTAACCCAAGGAATCAATCAGTGGTGTATACTGTAGTGTATCTTTCAGGATGTTCATTGGAGCATTGTTTATAATAGTGAAAATTGAAAACAGGTTAAGTAACCAACAATGAGACTGTATAAATATATTATGGTATTCTTTATTATGGATAATATATTGGCATTACAAATAATGGAGAATAATTTATGATAAAGGAAAATGGTAATGTGATTTGAGAAAAATCAGGTAAGAAAACAATATTATTTATTTATTTATATTTTATCAAATATGAGTGTGTGTGTGGAAAACAAAACTGGAAGTTTATACAAAGGACAGGTGGTAGGAGAATGGATAATTATTTTCTTTGAGTTTTTCTCTATTTTCTGTTTTCCATAAAAAGCATTTATAATGAGGGGGAAAAAAGGAAACACTTTAAAAAACTATGCCTTATCATGTGCTGACCAAGAGGAGACAGCGTTTAAAACATTCCAGGTGTAAAGAAGATGTGGTATATATATACAATGGAATATTACTTAGCCATATAAAAGAATGAAAATAATGCCATTTCCAGCAACATGGATGGACCTAGAGATTACCATACTAAGTGAAGTAAGTCAGACAGAGAAAGACAAATATCATATGATGCTGCTTATATGTGGAATCTAAAAAAGGTACAAATGAACTTATTTACAAAACAGAAATAGAGTCACAGATGTAGAAAACAAACTTATGGTTACCAGGGGAGGGAGGGGATGGATAAATTGGGAGATTGAGATTGACATATACTCACTACTCTATGTAAAATAGATAACTAATAAGGGCCTACTGTATAGCACAGGAAACTCTACTCAATACTCTGTAATGACCTATAAGGGAAAAGAATCTAAATAAGAGTGGATATATGTATATGTATAACTGATTCACTTTGCTGTACAGCAGAAACTAACACAACATTGTAAATCAACTATACTCTAATAAAAATTAAAAAAATAAATAAATACAGCATTCCAGGTGACAGTCTGCTGACCTACCACTATATTTCCAATGAGGACATAAATATTCCTGTGGAGCCCCAAGTTAGGTCAAATTTGTGGCCTTTCTTATGTACATGGAGGAAATATCTTGGGAGTGATAAAGATGATTCCCCAACTCTATTAGCTTGAAAAAAATCTCATAAATGAATGGGATCCTTTTTAGCAGCTAGAGACTTGCTATTGTATCCTGAGGCTGAATTTTGGTCAGTGTGAAATTCTGAGCCAGTTCTTATGCAGTCTTCAATAGGACACTTCTCCCTCAAGGAAGTGGAACTTACAATCCTAAAGCTGATAAATAGCACAGCTAGAATTTGAAACAATAATAGGACTGTAGAATGTTAATCAATATGTACTGGGGGTACTATTTAAAGTTTTTGAAGTTTTAAAATACAAAGATGTATTTTATTACAATTTATCTTGAGGTGGTAAAAAGTGGATTAGAATGAGAAGAATGCAGTGAAGCCCAAAGGGCTGATGGACTTGGAAAATAATGAGGGTTAGTACATTAAAGGTCAAGTTAGGGTGATGTGCAGATGCACTAGAAGAGAGGAAAAGTCAAAAGATTAGGCTGTTAACTTCCTAGAAGACAAGATTACAATTCCAGATTTTGGAGGAAGGAGTTGTTTATACTGGTGGTCTGATGATTGAACTAGTAGGTACCTAGTTAGAGAGCAAGATAACTTGGTCTTGGAGTAGAGAATAATAAAGAACCATGGTATCAAAATGTTTGAATAGCCATCACCTAGGGTCTAGAATGATTCCAAAGGGAAAATGCTAGAACAACTCATAAATGTTTCCAAATGCATCGTGTTACTTGTGTATGTCTGCCACCTTTGCTAGACTGTCAACTCTAGGAAGCAAAGCCCATGAGTGTTTTTTTTTTTTTTTCTTCTTTGGCCTCTACTTCTGCTATGTCTGTCAGAATGTTAGACACATCATGGCTCTACCTTTTGGGCCCTTCTTTATCCATCTCATTGGATATATATTAAATTTCCCCATGTGCTAGGTACACATTCTTTCCAGTAAGAGGGCAATACACCTCAAAAATAAACTTATGTAAAATGTCTTTACCTCTATTAGAGGATGTGAAACATGAAAATAGCATCACAATATAAGAGGTTGGAATATATTCAATATTATATCCTACTACTCATGTTCCCTCTCATATTGAAAATACTGTGATCTTTGTTGCTGAATTTTGGCTTTGATACTTTACTGTAGTACCAATGTAAAATAATCTATTTCCCTTTGCCCATCATATTCACTTCTGCTGAATTGTCTTGGATATTTCTAAGACAATAAGAACTGACACAAGAGAAAATAATATAATGAAATAGATGTGACACAGCCTTCAAGGTAAAATAAGAATCCTAATTTTTTTAGGTAAACTTCTTTTTGTAATGTTTTTGGGTTAGCTTAGTGATTCAAAAATCTCTTTCCAAGATTATCTGACTAGTATATACAGTGAAGACACTATTTTAAATTGGGCCTTTTTAAAAAGTATTTTTTAATAAGAGAATAAATGCACATATAGAAATTAATATTTGAAAAAATATACTCATTAGAAGTAAAGTCTCTTTCTCTCAAACTTTAATCCTATTTCTCAGAGTTATACACTAATAGCAGGTTTTTGAGTATATTCTCAGAAATTATGCATATATTTCTATGTATAGTAGGGCTTCTGCTTAAATAATAAAAGTAGTATATGTTATGAAAAAACCCTCCAATAATTCAGAACTGAATAAGCAAAAGTACCTCTTTAACCTGTTCCTCAAAGATTATCATTAATTGTTTCTGATTAATTATATATATTATATGTAATCATATATATTAAATCTAATTATGTATGTATATGTGTATAAGTAAATTATATATATTATATGTAAAACTTTGTGACCTATCTTTTCCATTCAATAACATATTGTGGCCATCTCTCCATACTGACATCCACATCTACTTTATCTCTTAAAGTTTTCCTGATGATACACACTTAGACAAGTAAGAACCATGCTGCAATGAGCAATGTATGTATGTGTGTGTTTGTTAAGTCAAAGGGAATGCATATTAAAATTCTGTTAGTCATTTATTGATTAATTCAACAAAAATTTCTATTTACTGTGCTTTTAATTTGTATTTTTTACCTTTCTTCCTGACTTTTTCTGAATCCCCTCCCTCTTTTTTTCCTCTACTTCTTCATCAGGTTTACTGTGTATTTCTATTTTTTTATTGAATCTCTTACATTAAAAAATTGCTTTATTGAAATGTAATTAACATACCATACAATTCACCTGTTTGAAGTGTGCCGTTCAATATTTTTCAGTATATTCACAGGGTTTTGTATCCATTACCACAACCTAATTTTAGAACATTCATCTTTAGTTATACATTTTCTAACAAAGTTTAAAGTTATTTAATATCTCTTTTTCTAGAATAATATAAGGACCTTAGTACTCTTTAATTATCCACTGGACACCTCCCCATATTTTTTGTTAAAACTTTGGTTCCACACTTTAAAAAAGAAGTTTATATAATACTTGAGGCAGCATATCTAGGATTAACTAGTAAACAAGCTGGAGGGGCAAGTTGCTTTAACCTCCCTGTGTTTGTTTCCTCGTCTTTAAAATGAGAACAATAGTCATACCTATTTCAAAGGGCTGTTGTAAGGATTAAAATGTAAACATGTTGTTATGTAGGAAATTACTCTGATGCAATGGCAAACTCCAAGTATGCTCCTAGATAGGCTATCCTTGAGTTCATGGAACAGAAAGGTGCACAGACCAAATTAAAATATTCAGATCACAATTTATTAAATCAATTTAAAACACAAAATAAAATGTATGGGAAGAGAGATGGGTTAGATTAACATGCTTAAAGTGCAATGGGTTGAAGGGCCACATTACCTGAATCTCTGCAGTATCGACTTATCCTCTTTCTGTGTTGCATCACCCTTCCCTGCTGCTGATGTGGTTACAAGGACCAGAGTTGAAATTTGAGCAAGAGGGTCTAACAGATGAAATGTGTGTGAAGTAATGATGCACACTTGCTCCAGGACAGAGCTGGTTGCAAGTACACTTGGCCAAAGCTGTGCTCCCCAGGTAGCCTATGGGCAGCTGTGAATTTTATCCAGCAGAGGATCCAAAATGAGAGTCAGCAATGGGTGGCCAGTTAAAGATCTCATGATTATTGTGTCTCATGTGCTTAATTTATATGTAGTGTATCATAAATATTTGTTGTTTTGCTTGTTATTTGGTAAGTCATGACTATCTTGTCTTTCTACCCCTTTCTATCTATGTTCATAGACATATGCTCTAATCACTTTCTGTCTGACACTTCTCAGGTTACTAATTTACTTATTTATGCTTAATGCAGCTAATGAATCTCATTCACCCTATTTGTTTTCTTGTCTTCTGTGGCAGAATTGAATATTCCCAAAAAATAGAGCAATTGCAAGTTACACGTACATAATGTGTTTACAATAATACTTTTTATGTGGAAATAACTCAATAAATGTTAGACATTGTTATCAGTATATAAGAAGGCTTGAATATTTAGCAACCTAGTTAAACTTGAGCAGATCAAACAACAAATCAGAAATCTTCATATGAAAGTTATTTGGCTTGATTTTGATCTGAAATTGACAATAAAGTATAAAGCTCATTAGCCAGACCTTTTTCCTATTAATCTAATTTATCCTCCCATCATTCCAGTTGTATAGAGTTTTTGCTGTTGCTTATAAGACTGATACTACTTTCAATTTTTTTTCCTTTCCTACAGGCTTATCCTCAGTTTGTTCTGACCTACCTAGAGGAGCTGAATGCACATGATGTGACCCAGACAGAGTATCACCTTCACCATGGTGCCTGGACCACAGCTCATCAGGAAGATGGCAGCAGCTTAGCAGAAGAGGTCAGTGTAGTGAGCCAGAGGCAAGACAGAAATAGATCTCTACGATGTATTTTGAAAAGAGAAAAAATGTTTGGGTTGTTTTCAGGAGGCAAAAACGAATTCACAAATTAGGGTGATTGATATTTAATACATGTTATATAAACATCTATTTGCACATTTATATTTATATAAACATTTCTATGTATATTTATATAAACATTATTTTATTAAATAGATGGTGACACACTAGCTTTTCTTAGGACTGCCTTCTTTTGTTCTGGCCACATACCAATGGTTTAAGTGCTGGATGAAGAAGGCTGAAGGAACCATGAAAAGTGCAATGTTAAATTTTTGGCATATATAGTTTAGATATTTCCACTCAATGAAAATTAGCTACATTATTCCTATATTTCATTTATTAGGTTCTGCAAAAAAGTGCCAGTATCCCTGGTCTGAAGCAGCTGCCAGAGCCTTCAGAGACCCACTTAATGCCAGAAGGTTCTCTTGGGGAGACAGGGGAGCTGACAGTGGCACTGGTGAAGAAACTGGAAGAGAAACATCCTAAGGCTTCTGCTCAGAGGTAGGGCACTGACAGAATGGAGCTTTATTGCTCGATGACATTCGATGTTTTCCTTCAGTTTCACGTAAGATTGATTTCTTGAAGATTATTGAAATATCTCAAAAGCCCTTTGGCTTTCAAGCACAGTAGTTTTCGGGTCACATTTGATGAAGAGAGGTGACATTTATGTGTATTTCATTGAAGATTGTTGTACAGTATTGTTTATAAGTATACTTAGGAAGGGTTGCTATCTTGGGATCTCAGTAAAATATTCTGAAATAACATAATTAGGGTAAGGTAGTACTGAGCATATATCTAATTGGAGAATACCAAAAGGTCTTAAAGAAGGGCACACTCATAGACAATCCTTTCTATGTTCCACGATGAGAATATTATGTTTAGACCTGGGGATACGTGCACAGTAGATGGTCTTAAGTAGTGATAATGTAACAAATTGACATAGTTACATTACTGGAATAAAACTAACATCAATGATTTTGCTAACCAACTGAAGATCATCCTTGGTTGGAAAATGAGAATTATTTCTCTGATTCTCTTTATTTAACTGGAAAACTAAAGTTTATTCCTCTTATTATTTTGTTGGGCTTGGTGTTGTAAATCACAAAGTGACTTTATAAACTGTAATTTTAATATACAATTGTTTGAAATTAACTATTGATTGAAATACTCTTAAAGGATTAATACAGTTCTTATCATACTCAGTAAAGTTCAAGATAATTCCTAAGTTTAAATATTCTAATGGTACATAAAAATGTCAATTGCATGAAAAAAGAGAAAAAAGGCTCTAAATTTCTTAAAAAAAATTTTTTTTATCTTTATTGAGATATAGTTGACATATAACATTGTGTAAGTTTAAAGTGTGCAATATAACTTTTTATTTCAACTAAAAGCTATCTTATATTCTTAAGTTACATATTGCTGCTTCAGATTTTGATAGGAGGGGAATATTTTTTTCCTAATAACAAAAGTGACTCTTCAATTTATTTTCTCTCTAAATTATTTATCCCTTAAATCCTTCGATTTTGTTGTTTTGAGTAAGATAGGGCAGAAACAAAACAACAAATTTAGTATCTTACTGTATTATAGTATGGGGGTGTCCTGGACCTGTATGAAAACCAGAGTTCCAGGTCTTCCACCCCTGATACTTGTTTTTCAGTCGTACATAAGGTTCTCAACTCTCTGATGCTCCACAACACAATCACAAGGCTGCAGCTATGCAGCCAGGCCAGGTCACTAGAATATAAGTCCCTTGGGGGCAGTCTTTGAAGTTTTCATGTAAAACACTGGGGTAGCTGAGGAACTCAAATACGGTTTCATGAGGTCGTTGTTGACCTATCTCTCTAGGCTCACTCGGCAGCCATTTGTACTCTATCCTTCTTGAAAGAATGCTGGGGGCTTGTCATTTTCCAGGGTTCTGTTCTAAGAGGCACAGTTTCCTCCTGCTCTCAAATTTCTGAAATCTATATGGGACTTTTGTGTTTGTCGCATGCTGGCGCTGGTGGGTCACTGTGCCGGAACCCCAGTGATAATCCATCTACTTCCCTATGACTTCCCCAGACTGGAATTTTTTAAATTTTTATTTTTATTTATTTATCTATTTTTTTGAGGGTTGAGGGCTTTGGGTAGTTTAGAGATTTTTCTAATGTATTCTGTTGTTATCTTCCCTGAAGCAATGTAATCTGATGATGGAACTTTGGAGAAAAGAATATAGTATTAGGAAATGTGAGCCAAAAAAAATCCCAAAACAAACAAAGCTGTTAATATCAGTTAACATATCACAATACTGTTTGAGTTGTTAGAATTAAATGTCTTTAAATTTCAGGAATGTAGTAAGCGCTCAATAGGTAGAGTTGTGAAAATGTTCTGAAAACAAGTAGGGGTAGAAAAGAGTTTTTAATGGGGGTTGTATTGATTTGTGATTTTTAGTCAATGGAAATTGACTGGTAAATCTATTTTGGATTTTATTTAATAAGAAATTTCCCAGGGCCCTTTTCTTAGTGAGGTTTCCTCAGGGTTTGTGTCTCAGGCTACAGCAACTTTTCCAGCCTTCTTTTTTTCTCTTAAAGCCACAGGGATTTACCTGCATTCTCTCCACCCACACAATTTACCACAATAGGTGTAATTTCAGTTTCTCTCCTTCTCTTTCTGTTCCTTAATAAAGTTATTTTGAGGAAAGAGTTAGTACTTAGAGCAATTACTTTCCTCCCATTTTGGAAGGAGTTGTTGGACAAAATTAGGACATGGTACTGAACTTGACATTTTGACTGCTTTGAACCTTAGGTTGTCTTGTTAGGTTTGCATGCTTTCCAAATATAAGAGAATCAGTGCATTATATTATCACAGCTTTAAAAGAAGGCTTCACATTGTCTTGCTTTTATTAATGATAATTTTATGAAATAAAGAATAAAATCACTGCAAGAAATAAAGAAATAATGTGAAATGATATGAGTTGTGAAAATTGGAAAAAGAAATAGAATTTTAGAATCCCAGGGAAAACATTAATGAGCATATAGTCTGAAAAAAAGAATATATAATTGAATAAAAAGATATGAAGATATAAATGTATGTACTTCTTTAGAAGTAGCCAAGGAAGGAGAGAATCAGAAGTAGCCAAATTTGGGGAAAGACACAGAGATAGGTAGCTACTGGCAGGTAACAAGTGAAAAGGAAAGATAACATTTGATTATTAATAACATATACTGACTTTGCTGAAGGGCTTTATGTGCATTATTTTCCAATAACCTGTGAGAAACGGGGTCCACTTGCCTGCATGCAGTAAAGCCAATCTACTGACACCGGGTTTTGGTGAAGGAAAATGCAGTATTTATTGCAGGGCACCAAGCAAGGAGTCCAGGGCAGCTAGGGCTCAAAACACCCAATGGGTTTCAGGAAAACATTTTTACAGGCCAGGTGAGGGAGGGGAGTTGCAGGGTATGTGATCAGCTTGTGCACAATTCTCTGATTGGTTGATGGTGAGGCAACAGGGCTGTGTCATATTATCAATCCTCAGGCTTCAGTAGGTCTGGGAGCTACATGCTCATGGTTATCAGGAAGTTAATATCTTCCATTTGGTGGGGGTTTTGGCATCTGCAAAACAAAAAACAACTCAGGAAATGTGCATCAGATACTATCATCTAGGTACTTCAGAGAAGAACTGAAGCAAGAGGATGTGGAGGGAGGGGTCTGTCACAGGAAGGCCCCGTAGTGTCCTGCTCCCGTTACAGTATGTAAAACAGAGGTATTAATCTCTGTATTACTGATAAGGAAATTTAGGCACAGAGAGATTAACTTACTTGGCTAAGGCCTTCCAGCTAGTAATTTAAGGCAGGCCTATCTGCACCTTAAGTTTTATTCTTCACCTCTATATTGTTCTGCCTGACCATTCATGTTCTTTTCTTAATGATTATTCCAGATCTTTAGCCTTTCAAATTGGGCCTATTATTTTGACTGGATATCTTAGAAAGGAACCTTTAAATTAGGTGGAACAGTTTAGAAAGGGAATGATAAAATATAAATCAGTATATGCAGCTTTCAGTGATGACTAAATAAGAGGTTGAAAATATTAAGGGAGACTGAACTTCTGATTTCTTAGTGAACTCAGTAGTCTAGATTTACTGATTTAGAGGCTTGCACTTGATCGGATTTGAGATTTTTTTAAATCCTCTTTCTAATAATATGAATATAAGTTGTCATGATTAACCAAGGTATTTCACACCTTGAATGGTGGTTCAGTTCAGCTTTGTATATACTAAATTCGGTGACAGGTAATAGCTGTCATTTGTTGAATACTTACCATATGCCAACTGCTATTCTAAGTACTTACTTATTCTTGTAATGATGTGATAGATCAATTTACTTATTGTCATGATAACCTGATGGTGGAGATGCTCTTATAAACCATAAAGATGTAGCCACTGAGGCTCAGAGTGGTTTCAAGATGTGTCCAGTCATACAGCTAGTTAGTAGGGGAGATGGGATTTGAACCCATATCCACTTGCATCTATAGACAATGCTTTTAACCACTGTTTTATTCCTCGTTCCTAGTAATTTTTATTGTATTAATTTCATAACAGAATGTCATCATATTGAGTAGCCATATTGTCATTACTAAAATTTTATGTGTATTACATCATAAAAGATTTGACTAAACTATTGCCATTTTGATTGGTGTATTACTTTGAATTATATCCTTAAAAAAACCCTACAGCAATCATCACAAACCAGGTCATCTACAGAATCATTTCATTTAATATATTTAAAACACTTGTAGAAAGCATCTAATTGTTTATCTTTTTTTTTTTTTAATGTGGAGAAATTCTTTTTTCCATTGAAGAGAAAGGAAAATCCTTTACTGTGTTAGGTCTTTCATGTAGGATTCTTAGTACATGATAGGTTATATTTTTTGTTTGTGTAAAATGTTTTTGCTTCCTCTATCAGTGAGATGAAGAAATGTGGTTCTCTTCTTACTTGGATAAAGTGAGTTGTGTGTACATTTAAATCTAAACGTTTGGTCCGAAATAAAATAAATGCCATATTCTGGCATCTTTAAGTGTCTGGAATGTGTTTGTTTACATTAGTTTATCCGATGGAGCGCTTTACCCTTATTTAAATTGAATAGGGGGTGGGGAAGGACTGGGACAGCCGACAAAGCACAATGACCCAGCTTGTCACCCAGTGACCTGTGAGAAGGAAATAATGAACTGTGAGTAGCTGTCATCTTAACTGTTTCTGACAGTTTGCCTTTGGGCACATCTGTGTTAGTTGCATTGGAAAGGCCTTTGTTCTTTTCCCACTAGTGACTTTGTCGAGCGCTGAGGGGTTTGCTAGCTACTGTACTCCTAACCAGCCCCTTCCTTCCCAGGGCAGTAAGCAGCTGCCACGGATCATATTGACATTTCTCTTCACGACTCAACTTGGCATGTACTTCACTCTTCCCAAAGAGAACATATATTTTAAAGTTCTTTGATTTTTTTCATAAAAAATGTACTTTAATGTCTCATGGGTTTTGATACTAATAAAAAAGCAAGTAATAAAATATGTTTAGTGTTTTTGTAGCTTGATATAGAAAAAGGTAAAGAAAGATAGATAACTAACCAGATGGGCAGGTCACCTGAAGGAAATATATCAAAACATTAACAGTTGTTATTGAGTTTAAAATTTTTATTTATTGTTTATTTTTAAAATTTTAATAATTGAATATTATGTTTGCAATAGGACAAAAATCAACATATGTTATGAAAAGCATTTTTAATGTAGATGCTTTATAGGAATACTTAGACTAAAATAGGTAAGAATATGCCATATTTGGTGCACATATTCCACTGCTACTTTTAAGATGTTTCTAATAATTTAAACTTTAAAATATTGTAATATTTACATTTTAAAGTTAATCTAGTGCATAAAATTATTATAATCATTAGGAAAAGTAATTTGATAAGAAACAGGTGTTTCTGTCCCAGGGTTTCCTAAAGTATCACTACTATCTCAATCATAACGAAAGCAGAACATTCTGAATAATGTTTATTATACCCTAAGAGAATTGTTTAAATTAAAATCAAAGCTTCATCTATAAAATGTAATTCCTGAATCAGTTTTAAAGCCTATTTACATTTTTACAACTGCTATAAAATCCATCCTTCTACTATAATTAAGTCTGGCTGCAATCGGCATGGAATAAACCCTGAGCATTTGGTACTCACTTTATTATATTTACCCTTCCAATATAGAATATAAATCCAAACTATACTGCATTGGTCAATTTTTTTAAGGCTTTTTTCCCCCTTGATAGAATAGAAGAAATAAAGCTTGAAAGAAGTGACATGCTTTTTACCACATTCAGGGTTTTTCCCTCTTAGTGAGAGGTTTGAGATGCGCTTGCTAACATAACTAGTCTTCTGCTTTTCAGAGAAAGGTAACTTAATAGTAATGAGAAATTCTTTAAGCAGACAAATAATGATCATGTCTATATAATTATAATTTGTAAAAAAAATATTAAAAATTGAAAGTCATATTCTGATTTTCTTGAGTAGTCAATAGCATAGGATTTATTACTCTGTTAAATCATTTGTGTAGTTTTGCATATAGTTGATGGTAACCTGTAACCATCTTATTTGATTAGAACATTCTTCTAATGTTGTTTATCACATATCAACACAATTTTTGTAGAGACAGTGAATGCACGAATCGGTTTTGATAATAGCAAACTCTGTCTTTTTAAGGAAAGAGGACTGTTTAAGTTGCCACACTCAAATTCTTATTTCTAGAACTCTTATCAATAAAGGCAAATGTAAATATACTAATTGCCTTTGATATTCACTAAATCCAATTAGGCTTCCCAGGAATAAAATCTCATACTAGGTTATATTACTGTTCCTCACTGTTGAAATGCTCAGCTTTAAGCATTAGCTTTTAGCTCTTTTATACTATATACAAGAGTATGGTGTTGCATTTAAGAACATGAAATTATTGTGCGTTCCAGAGATGCAGAGGTATGCTTATAATACCTTTTTTTTAATTAGAAAAGTTAACAGCCTGATTTTGGCTGATATTGTTACCTGTTTGCATTTTGGTATATTTAAAAATTAATTCCCACATGTTCTCTGTGAATTAAAGTGAACAAATAATCTAATTGCACCTGCTTTTTTTGAAACAAAGTCAAAATCAAGCATTCCAAAGGATTAGATTTATATCCATAAATGTGTATTAATTCAGAAATTATCAAAGGCTTTCAAATAAGCATTTTATGATGAATTTTTGTTCTCACTGCCATGAGGTACCCAAACCTTCAACTATGCTGCTTAATTTCCATTTAAAAAAATGTTCTACTTATCTTCCTGTTTTATTCAATATTGTCTATAAAGCTATTCAAGGTATGAATAGGAAACTCTGCTCCTACATTCTTCAAACTCATAGCCCCCAAACTAGAATGTCTGTCTAGTATTATCATAGTGAAACTAGTAGGTAACAAAGTTCTAAATTTGAGTAATGTGGATGGTCAAGGAGGAGACAGGTGGTGGAGGTATTATTAGCTTATAGTATGTGGAATTGGATGAGAACAGAGTTCAAGCAGTCAAAGTAACCCATAGGTTAGCTTCCTAACTTGTCTGTCTCCTTCTACCCTTGTCCCCCTACAATCCATTCTCCACATAATGGCCAGAGGGACACCTTCATATTAATAAGTCATATCATGGGAGTCCTCAGCTCCAAATACGCCAATGGCTTTTTATTTCCTTTAGAGTGAGAGCAAAGTCTTTACTATATGCTACATGGTCCTACTTTACAAGGCCCATGCCATCTCCCTGAACACCATTCTCCCCTCCCTTCCTCTGCTCCAGCCAGCCTGGCTTCTTTCAGACTTGCCGAGCGTGCTTACACTCTGTCACTCTCTTTCCCTGCTTTATTTTTCTTCAAGGCATTTTTACTACCTGCCCTATACATTTTTATTTACTGTCTGTGTTGTCCCATTAGAATGTAAACTCCATTTCAGCAGGAACTTTTTTTAGTTCACATCTGTACCTCCAGAGCCAGAACATATCTTGTACATAGTAGATAATCAATAAAAGGTTGTTGAATGGATGACTGAATGGATGCATGAATGAAGTAGTGTGATTAATGGAAATAAGAAAACAGAGAGGGAGCTAGTCTGAGCATTCATATATACATTTTAAGACCCTCACTGTCTTCTGGATGACCATAGCCCTATAGGACCTACACATGTGTCAGTCCAAAACTGAGCCTATTACAGTGGTTTTTCTAACTGATTTCTACATCACTCTTTTCTTTCATCCTTTATTAATGTACAGATATTTATTGAGCATTTTCTATATTCTAAGCACTATCCTAGGCACAGGGCATACAATACTGAAAATACAGGTACACTTTCTCACCTCACAGAACTTCCCCTACAGAGTCTAACAGAGAAGAGAGATATTAAACAAATCACTACAATAAAGGGAGGGTGATGAGTATATTATAGGGAGAAAGTAGTTCAGCCTGAACACTCCTCCCTGGTGATATGCTTTTGAAGTATGACTGAACATCTCACTCACAGACTCACAATTCTTCAGCCTTTACCAGTTCCCTACTAAGTTAAGTTCCCTACAGAGCATCAACTGTCAGATGCACCGCACTGTTTTCTTGTCTCAGAACCTCCCTTGTACTTATCCAGGCCCAGGATGACTGTACTTGGCTCATGCTGGTTTGCTTGACCAAAATGCCCTTATCTCATTTTTCCTACCTAAAATCCTACCCTCTGCAAGGCCTATTTTCACTGATGGTTTTCAGCCTTTCTTCTTTTCTGATATATACTTTTAAAGATATAAATTTACCTCTAAGCATGGCTTTAGCTTCATTCCACCAATTTTAATGTTATATTTTTGTTATCTTTTCCATTTTGTTATAATTTTTGATCCATGAATTTTGGAAGTATATTTCTTAATGTCCAAATATATGAAACACTTCTGGTTGGTATGTGTATTATTGACATCTAGATTAATTTCACTGTGGTTGAAGAACATTTTTGGTATGATTTCAGCTCTGACATTTGTTGAGATTTGCTTTATGGACTACCCAATATTTGGACAGTTTTTATAAGTGATCCATATGTATTTACAAAGAATATGTATTCTGCAATTTGGGGGCACAGTGTTCTATCTATTAGGTCAAGTTTGATAAATGCGTTTTCAATTCTTGGATGTACTTACTGATATTTTAGAGAAATATGGTTAAAGTCTTCTACTATAATTGTGGATTTGTCTATTTCTCTTTCTATTAGTTTTATGAATTTTTATTTTCTATAATTTGAGGCTATTTATTAGGTGCATGCAATTTTAGAATTGTTACATCTTTTTGATGAATTAAACCTTATGTTATTATGGAATATTCCTCTTTATCCCTAGGAATTCCTCCTTTTTCTTAACTTAAAGTTTATTTTGGTTTTGTCTCAAATTAAATATAATGACCCCAGTTTTTTGGTCAGTGTTTGCTTGATATATTATTGTATCCTTTAATTTTCAAATTTTATCTTTATATTGAAAACATATAGGTTTTTTATTGCAGTATAACAATCTATGTCTTTTAATTGAAGTATTTAGTCCATTTACCTATAACCTAACTACTGATATTTTGGGATTTAAATCTAACATGTTACTATTTGATTTCTATGTGTTCCATCTATTCTATATGCTGCTTTCTCTTTTATTTTTGCCTTTTCTTGGATTTATTGAGTACTTTCCTTATTTCATTCCCTTCCTCCCAATTATCTTGGTAGTTATACTTTCTTTACTCTTCTTTTACTGGTTGTTCTAGAGATTATACATGTTTTCTTGACTTATCATCATCTAATATAAATTAGTGTCTTTACCTCTTCTCAGACAATACAAAGACCTTAGAACTCTTTCTAAACTCCATTTATATACTTTCTGACTGGATACTGGGGTATGTTTTAATTCTGTAAGTGTTTCAAACTCTATAAAAAATCATAATTATTATTTTCTTTTTTTTTCTTTTTTTTTTTTCGGTACGCAGGCCTCTCACTGTTGTGGCCTCTCCCGTTGCGGAGCACAGGCTTCGGACGCGCAGGCTCAGCGGCCGTGGCTCACGGGCCCAGCCGCTTCGTGGCACGTGGGATCTTCCCGGACTGGGGCATGAACCCACGTCCCCTGCATCGGCAGGCGGACTCTCAACCACTGCGCAACCAGGGAAGCCCTATTATTTTCTTAATCAATATTTATTTAGACTTAGCCACATTTTACCCTTCTTTTCATCTTTATTTCTTTCTGTATCTCTGGAATTCCATCAGGAATCATTTTCCTTCTCTTTAAAGAACATCCTTTAAAATCTCCTTAGGTGTGGGTCTGCTGGTCATATATTCTTTCCATTTTTATTTGTCTTAAAATATCTATCTGTCACTTCCATATTTTCATATTCATATTTTTACTGGGTGTGAAATTCTAGGTTGTCAGCTTTTTTTTTCACAACACATTGAAGATATTGTTCTATTGTCTTTGGCTTCTATTTTTTTTTTTTTCCAATTGAGAAGTCATGTATCAATCTCATTGCTCCTTTGAAGGCAATACGTTGTTTTCCTATGACTGACTTTAAGGTTTTCTCTTTGTATATTTGGGTTTTGCTATGATTTTCCTTAGTAGTTTTTTGGTGTTATTGTTATTTTGTGTTTATAATACTTGGGAATTTTAGGACTCGAATCAGTGGCTTACTGTGTTATTTCTTCAAATATTGTTTCAGCTGCATTTTTTCTCTCTCTTCTCTGAAGGAATACTAATGACATGTATATTAGAACTTTTAAAAAAACTGTAAATCCTACGTCTCTTATGCTTCATTTTGTATTTTTTACTTTTTGTCTCCTTGTGCTTTAGTGTAGATATTTTCTTTTGACCTGTCTCTCGGTTTATTAATTCTCTCGTCAACTTTTTCTAATCTGTTGCTAAATCCATATGTTGAGTTCTTAATGTCTGTTATTGTACTTTTTGCAGTTATAAATTTTCCATTTGGTTTTTATGGCTAAAATATTACCATAATTTACTCAATCATTCTACTGTTATTGAACAATTAGGCAGTTTCCAATATTTCAAGTTTATCAATTGCACTGTAACAAACACCTTTGATTCTTGTCCAGATTGTATTTATTCAATCTTTGAACATTCATTTAAGTACCTTTTTTTCTGCCCCCAAATTTGTTGGACACTAAGAATATAAAAATATATACAAACAGTCCATGATTTTCATGAAGCATTTCCCTGCCAAGTCACTAGTGAAAATCTGACTATGGTTGTGGAAATTTTATTGATCATGAGTTTTGTTGTTACTATTTTTATTTTTATTTTCTATTTTATAAAGTTTATAACTTAGGTGATCAAATAAGGGACCTGAATTTCTACTTTCTAACAGCATTTTATTTTCTTTCTGCAAACACAAGCCATCCTTAGTTTTCATGTTTCAAAATTGGATTACAGAGTTAGCTAAACTATGACATGTGCTATCTTACAACCTTTTTTGTTTTTTAAAAGATAAATACCAAGTATCGTTCTTTGATAATGAATAATCTCTGCAAATATTTATGAAAAATAAGTAATTTTATATTAAATTGTTATTTAAGAATAATTACGTTGTAGTACATATAATCATTTCAATTGCGCATAATTTTATCCATCTGAATGCAACTAACTGACAGGTCTTTTGATTGAATTGTTATCATCTGTTTGTCATGGTCCATTCTTTTTTGACAATGTCTCTAATTGGGCCATTCTGTGAATTACAGGCGAGAGGATCAACTGAGCAGACAAAATAATACTGTAATATTCATATGCTCAGAACACAGATTTTTGATTTTGTGATTTTACTATCAAGATTTAAATCTGTAGCTTCCATTGCTAAACTTTGTTCACTGTATTCTCTCCTGTTATATTACTTGAGAATACCTGAGAGTCAATTATATAGATAAATAATGTTACTTTCTCATTTTTATATTCATTGATTCATTTGATAAATGCTTTTGAATGCTTATTAAGAGAGATGAGATAGCTTCCTAATTGGCATCTCAGAATCTGGACTCAGATTGACCTGGCTTCCAGTCCTAGCTCTTCAAAGTACTCACTGTGTGGTTTGGGGTAAGCTATTTAGTATCACTGATACTCAGTTTCCTCATATATGAAAGGGGGATAATAATTATTCTGAAATTTAAATGATATCATAAATGTTAAAGTGTAGCCCAGGGAATTCCCTGGCGATCCAGTGGTTAGGACTTGGCGCTTTCACTGCCATGGCCTAGGTTCAATCCCTGGTCTGGAAACTAAAATCCCACTAGCCGTGTAGAGCGGCCAAAAAAAAAAAAAAAGTTTAGCCCAATTCCTGGCTCACAGTAAATACTCAGTAAATGGTAGCTCTTATGTTGATAATAATGTGCTATTATTAGTATTGATATTAGTATTGAGTGTAAAATATCACAAGGATACAAAGCAATTCCTGCCTTTAAAAATTCTGAAATCTTACTGGGGAGAAGCTGTGCACTGCTATATTTTTAATGTTGTTCAAAAAGTAGTTTTTGAATTCTCATTGGATGTAGAGAATTATACTATATAGTATTTGAATAAGTCTTTTAAAAAATATCCCTCATGGGCTTCCCTGATGGCACAGTGGTTGAGAATCTGCCTGCTGATGCAGGGGATATGGGTTTGTGCCACGGAGTGGCTGGGCCCGTGAGCCATGGCCGCTGAGCCTGCACGTCCGGAGCCTGTGCTCCGCAATGGGAGAGGCCACGACAGTGAGAGGCCCGCGTACCACACACACACAAAAAAAAAATCAGACCTGAAGGAATATGCATATTTTAAATATGTATATTCACAATGGAATAAATTAGTGGTGATAAACTATAGTCATGATATAAAAATGTGTTTTTAGCCTTTGTGGACAAAAGGAATTGGGTATATCAAATTTCCTATATCACCAAGTAGGAAGAAATAAGTAAGTATGATAGCCTGCTCTCAAGAAAATTGAACTGTGGTTGGAAAGACAAGGTGAAAAGATTAAAACTTTATGACTGTTACTGTTTTTTATTACTCATGTTTATCATTAAACTTCTGGAAAGAAAACAAATAGAAAATAAAAGGAAACTGAAAAAACACATAATTAGGAAACTGAAAAATACATTTTTAATGTCTCTTGTTTATATTTTGTTGTTATTGTCATAGTTACATTTACAAAAATGAGGATATGCTAATTTTTTGTGTCTGACAATGACAATACAAAAACAGACTTTAATAGGTTCTGTAAACATCTTTCCACAATTAAATATATGCCTATATTATCATTCTTTAGTGAGATCTAAATTTGTGTAACCAGTGCCACATTATAGGACTTTAAGATGTTTCTAGGTTTTTTGCCCTTATAAACAGAACGGCAGTAAACAACAGATAGAAACTTGGAACATAATGTAGTTGTTCATAATAAGAATCTCAAATAGCACCTCACACCGGTCAAAATGGCCATCATCAAAAAAATCTATAAACAATAAATGCTGGAGAGGGTGTGGTGAAAAGGGAACCCTCTTGTACTGTTGGTGGGAATGTAAATTGCTACAGCCACTATGGAGAACAGTATGGAGGTTCCTTAAAAAACTAAAAATAGAACTACCATACGACCCAGCAATCCCACTACTGGGCATATACCCTGACAAAACCATAATTCAAAAAGAGCCATGTACCACATTGTTCATTGCAGCACTATTTACAATAGCCAGGACATGGAAGCAATCTAAGTGTCCATCGACAGATGAATGGATAAAGAAGACGTGGCACATATATACAATGGAATATTACTCAGCCATAAAAAGAAACAAAATTGAGTTATTTGTAGTGAGGTGGATGGACCTAGAATCTGTCATACAAAGTGAAGTCAGAAAGAGAAAAACAAATACTGTATGCTAACACATATATATGGAATCTAAAAAAAAAAAATGGTTCTGAAGAACCTAGGGGCAGGACAGTAATAAGGACTCAGATGTAGAGAATGGACTTGAGGACACGGGGAGAGGGAAGTGTAAGCTGGGATGAAGTGAGAGAGTGGCATGGACATATATACACTACCAAATGTAAAATAGATAACTAGTGGGAAGCAGCCGCATAGCACAGGGAGATCAGCTCTGTGCTTTGTGACCACCTAGAGGGGTGGGATAGGGAGGGTGGGAGGGAAATGCAAGAGGGAGGGGATGAGTATACGTATAGCTGATTCACCTTGTTATACAGCAGACACTAACACAACAATGTAAAGCAATTATACTCCAATAAAGATGTTAAAAAATAATAATAAAATAAATAAAATTAAAAAAAGAATCTCAAATAGAATTTTCCCGCAGCAGTACATGAGAAGTGCCACCTCACAGATGTCATGAGTTGAATGAAGAAAGAGCATAGGGCCGAGTGTTTGGAAGAATTATGGAAAGGAGTCCTTCCTAGGAGGATAGTTGGGGTTTGTTTCATTTGAAAGTAAATGCAAGGGACTTCATGAGGGGAAACAGTACGATTCCTTTTTAGTTATGAAATGATGGCTCCCCTAACAACGATGTGTGACCATGAAAAGCTTTTTCTTGAGAAAATTTCCATCCAGCTCTGTTGACTTGAGAGTGGGTCTTTTTACATGTGGCCCATTTTATTAGAAACCTAGGATGGTTCTAATCCCTATTTAAGTGAGCTCAAATATCTATCAGAAAGCTTTCATCATGAGGTAGTTCATAATTTTCCAGCAGGTAAAAGTTCTCCCGGAGTAACCAGAAATTATTTTTCTCTTCTTGTACCCTTATTTTCACAGATATCAACATTTTTCTTTCTTAGTGAGGCCGGTGAATTCTTTAAGGTTAATAGGAATCTTAATTTGGAAAGCTTTTAGTTTTTTCCTTTTAAATGAATCTGGCTCTGCATAATTGAACTCATGTCCTTGCCAGTGTGAAAACTTGACAGTTGAAAAATTTTCCAGTGCTCAGAGATAAGTTGGGAAAAGTGTTTATTTGATGCACATCATATGTGGCTTACAAGATGCACTTATTCCCTGAATATGACTGAGACCATCAGGTAGTGAGTGCTTCATACTAAAACATAAAAAAGATCTTTTCTTGTGAATGGTTAAACATGGAATGCTATTCAGCAATAAAAGGAAATGAATTATTGATGGAAACAGCAATTTGGATGAACCTCAAGAAAATTATGTAGAGTGAAAAGAGCCAATCTGAAAAGGATACACAATTTGTGATTCCGTTTATGTAACATTCATGAAATAACATAACAATAGAGATATGGAACACATTTGCAGTTGCCAGCAGTTAAGGATGAGGGAGGGCATAGGTGTGGATATAAAGGGAGTCTTGTAGTGATTGTACACTTGACCATCTTGATTGTGATGTTGGTTACACGAGGCTACAAATGTGATAAAATTACCTATAGCTACACACATGCGCACACACACATATGCATATGCATAACTGGTGACATCTGAATAGTAGCTGTGGATTGCAGCAATGTCAATTGCTTGGTTTTGATGCTGTAACATAGTTGTAAAAGATATTATTATTGAGAGAAACTAGAGGGAGAGTTTACAGTACTTCTCTGTACATTTCTTTGCAACTTCCTGTGAATCTATAATTACTTCAAAATGAAATGTTTAAAAAAGAAAACAAACCTTTCCCAAGTGGAAATATCCAGGGCTAGGAAGAACAGAGACTACATGTAGCTGGAGAGCTCTTTAGAAAATTACTTGACTGTGCTCCTGATCTAGGCTAGCTCAATACTTGTAAGAAGAAAGATTTTTTTGTTTGTTTGCTTCTTAAAAAAGAGTAGTTTTCTGAAGCCTCTGAAAGAAATGTACCATTAGAACTAGCCACCAGGTGTTTCTCTAAATTTATGGTGGTTCATATTAACATTTTTAAAAAGCAAGCTATGGGGGGGAAAAAAAAAGCAAGCTACAAAGTCGCTACAAAATTAGTTCTTGGTTCTAACAGCAGATGGAGGTGTTTAGCATATTTCTAATAGAGAATTCTGAGCTAAGCTATTTAGAGACTTACATTGGAAGTCCATTTCTCCATAAGAGTAATAAAATAGGGTCAAATTCAATAAAGTTGTGGGAGATGGGAAGACCTTACCTTATATCATTCATAAGAAGTGGGTCAGACAAGCAGAGACTTCTCTGACTAGGAAGAGTGAAAACTAAATTCCTAAATTTAAGATTCTTTTACCTGTTTTACTCATAGGAAATACATGTAGAAAAATGTGTGTGTTAGTGAGACATGTCTCATATTATTATAATTACGTCTTGTAAAATACTTATGTAATTTCCTGGGATGCCATATTTCACTAATCCAAGGTTAAAAAATATATATCTTTCTAACATCTCTCTCACTATATAATTAAAGTCCAAATTATCGGGTAATCATTGTCTTAAAACATCAGCATCACATGCTACTGTAGTAATAACTGCCTGTGTTAGTTATCTATTGCTGGGGAACAAAATACCACAAACTAAACATCTTAAGACATCATCCATTTATCATCTTGCAGCTCTCTAGGTCAGAACTCCTAGTGGACTTTCTCGGTTCTCTGCTTAGGGCTTCATAGGCCAATGACTCTTATCTGAAGGCACTGGGAAAGAATCTGCTCTCAAACCATCCCAGGTTGTTGGTCAAATTCAATTATTTGTGGTTGCAAGACTGGGTTCCACTCTCCTTGCTGGCTATCATCCAAGGGGCCACTCTCAGCTCCTAGATAGTGCCAAATTCCTTGTGCACTAATTCCATATGCAAAATTAGCAATGGCGTGTGAAATTCTCTTCGTGCTTTGAACCTGACTTCTCCTTCTGTCACCAGCTGGAGAAAAGTCTGCTTTTAAAGAGGCTCCTGTGAGTAGATGATGCTCACCCAGCTAATCTCCCTACCTCAAAGTCAGCTGTGCTGTATTATGTAGCATAATCAAGGGAGTGATATCTCATATTCACAGGTTCCAGGGATTAGGGCAGGACATCTTTGGGGACTATTTTTAGAATTCTGCCAACTACCCTGCTGCTTCCAGGTAAAGAACTAGTTTAGATAATTCTTTAATTCATCTTCTAACTGTAGGATTCCTGTCATGGTCAACACTAGCATAGAAAGGAAAAAACAGAAGAGAGCATTTATGGAGTGTTCAAAATTTTTTAAAAATTACATACCTAACAGTCTTAACAGTTTAGTCCAAACAGCCACAGTTCTTAATATCGCACGCAGTACTTAGAGTAGGGTTTGGGTGATGATGGAAGGGAGGAAAAAACGCAACATTTGCGTGTCATGTAATGATAATAACTGTAATGGGGCTTTCCATTTTACTGACCATCAAGAGTTTGAGAACTCAACAATATAACTAATGCCTGTTTACATTGATTTGGACTCTCAGTTACAGATGATAAAATTCCCAGTGAAAACTGATTTAAGCATGAAATCTGAAAAGAGCCCAGGGGAAATGTTAGCTTAGGTGCTCAACTGACACGATTAGACTCCATTTTTCTCAGTTCTGCCTTCCAGGTTGATGAGGAAGAAACTTCTGTCAGCAGCTTCTGCCCTTCAGTGATCTCAGGTTTCAGGGCCACAGAACCTCCCAGAAGTACCAGCAAAAGTCTTCAAATTTTAAACAAAACCTCTGTAATGTCAGGTTCCATTCCAGACTGGATCCCTGAGATGTGCTGATTGGCTTAGACCCAGGTCACATGTTCCAACCCTGGCATTGTTGGTGGAGTCAGCTTCACTGGAACCACATCCACCTGAGACTAAGGGAGAGCTGGTACCAAGAAGGAAAGCAGAGGTGGGTTGCCAGAGGGCGGTGAAGGCTGCTGCATAGCACAAGCAGGAATGTCCACAGCAGTGTCTTTCCCATTCAAAGAATACTTTTATAGATCTATGTGTTACTGAACTCAGGTTCAGCTGCTCGCTGCTTGAAAGCCAATACTGGAGAGACAAGTGTTAGTTGGAAAAGGAAAGGTTGCTTTATTCAGGAGGATGGAAACCTGGGAAGAAGACAGACTCATGTCCCAGAACCAACTCTGAAGATTCTGCTGGGCCATGAAAGTTGTTAAAGGGAAAAGGGGGAAGTAGTCTCAATTGATCCTTGAGGTAGGGGGTGAGATTCTTTGCCATCTCCTATTGCACGCAAGCTTGTTGACTCCTTGTGATCTTTCTTTAGATGCTGTCTTGTTCACACAGTCTGCTCTTGAGATTACTGAAGGGGAAGCTGGGGAAAAGATGTAGTCATCTGTTAATTACTTATTCTTTTTTATGTTCTTTTTTTTTAAATCAAAGTGCAGTTAATTTACAATGTCAAGTTAGTTTTAAGTGTACAGCAAGGTGATTTAGTTATACATATATATGTATATATTCTCTTTCAGATTCTTTTCCATTATAGGTTATTACAAGATATTGAGGGCTTCCCTGGTGGCGCAGTGGTTGAGAGTCCGCCTGCTGACGCAGGGGATATGGGTTCGTGCCCCGGTCCGGGAAGATCCCATGTGCCGTGGAGCAGCTGAGCCCGTGAGCCATGACCACTGAGCCTGCGCATCCGGAGCCTGTGCTCCACAACGGGAGAGGCCACAACAGTGAGAGGCCCACGTACCAAAAAAAAATAAAAAAAGATATTGAGTATTGTTCCCTGTGCTATAAAGTAGGTCCTTGTTGTTTACCTGTTTTATATATAGTAATGTGTATATGTTAATCCCAAACTCCTAATTTATCCTTCCCCTCCCCCCCATCCCCTTTGGTAACCATAAGTTTGTTTTCTATGTCTGTGAGTCTATTTCTGTTTCGTAAATAAGTTAATTTGTATCTTTTTTTTTAGATTCCACATAGTGGTATCATATGATATTTGTCTTTCTCTGACTTACTTCACTTAATATGATAATCTCTAGGTCTATGCATGTTGCCGCAAATAGCATTATTCCATTTTTTGTGGCTGCATAATATTCCATTTACGTCTTCTTTATCCATTCATCTGTTAATGGACATTTAGGTTGCTTTCATGTCATGGCTATTGTAAATAATGCTGCATTGGGGTACATGTATCTTTTTGAATTATAGTTTTGTCCAGATATATGCCCAAGAATGGGATTGCTGTATCATATGGTAACTCTATTTTTAATTTTTGTTTGTTTGTTTGTTTTGTTTTTTGGGTTTTTTTTTTTTGTGGTACACGGGCCTCTCACTGTTGTGGCCTCTCCCGTTGCGGAGCACAGGCTCTGGATGCGCAGGCTCAGTGGCCCTGGCTCACGGGCCTAGCCGCTCCGCGGCATGTGGGATCTTCCCAGACCGGGGCACGAACCCGTGTCCCCTGCATCGGCAGGCGGACTCTCAACCACTGTGCCACCAGGGAAGCCCTATTTTTAATTTTTTAAGAAACCTCCATACTGTTCTCCATAGTGGCTCTACCAATTTACATTCCCACCAACAGTATAAGAGGGTTCCTTTTTCTCCACACCCTCTCCAGCATTTATTATTTGTAGACTTTTTAATGATGACCATTCTGAATGGTGTGAGGTGATACTTCATGGTAGTTTTGGTTTGCATTTCTCTAGTAATTAACAATGTTGAGCATGTCTTTTCATGTGCCTTTTGGCCATCAATTACTTAGTCTTAATTTCTACTTCTTTAATCTAAGAAAAGAATCAACATGTTAGGTGAGGCATTGTGTGGTCAAAAGATTTGAAAGGTGTGCTTGGGCCAGAGGTTAGTTAAAATATAGCTTTGCTAAAGTGACAAAATAAAAGGCCTCCGACAGAGAACTGCTTCCTGCAAACAGCTGCTTACAAATCCCCACTGTCAGACATCATTCCATTTTTATGGGATCCTGGGTGAAGGTCTGTCTTCTATAACTTCTTTTTTTTTTTTTTTTTTTTTTGTCATACGCGGGCCTCTCACTGTTGTGGCATCTCCCGTTGTGGAGCACAGGCTCCGGACGCGCAGGCTCAACAGCCATGGCTCACGGGCCCAGCCGCTCCGCGGCATGTGGGATCTTCCCAGACCGGGGCACGAACCCGTGTCCCCTGCATCGGCAGGCAGACTCCGAACCACTGCGCCACCAGGGAAGCCCTTCTATAACTTCTTTATGCTGACATAGGGCACTGTATTCTTAGAGTGGAAGATGTCAACATGGGTCTGTAGCACTTCTTTGTTGACGATTTTAGTTGCCCACTTATATATATGGACAGAACAAGGCACAATTATTTTCATGCCCCAAAAGATATAGATTATTATAAGCAATAGCGTTAATGCTATTCTCTTGAGGCCAGTTCTTGGAATTGTGCTAGCAATAGATTTACTACTACTCAAGATGGAACAGCTTATGTCATGGCTACTGTCTGGTCATCATACAGTTAGCTTTTTCCCTCTGGTGGCAGTTACAGTATCTGTAAAACAACTCAGGAATGTGCATCAAATACTGAAGGACTCTGTGGCTCTATTGACCTAATCATTAACTGCTTGAACCTGTTCTTTTGTGGCTCAGGTGAGGGCTGAGAGACTTCAGCTTTTCTACAAATGAGGAAGGAGACATGGAGGGACCTTTGTATTGTACTTGGGAGGGCCCCCAGGGTTCTGCTTGGTTTCATATTCAGTACTTAAACATATAAGCTGCTTGAGGACAAGGACTGTCCCATCTTTTCACCCCTGTATACTCAGAGCCTGGAACATTGCTCTACACAGAAAGGACAAACTCAAGAAATACTGTTGAATGAATTAATGACTAAAACTAACAATATAAGCGTAAGTTTCCCAAGCACTTTAAATGCAATATTGCTATATGACAATGCTTCTGAATGAGAAGTCTTAATTATTTCTCAGTCCTTAACTGTATTTTGAAATGAAATGCTTACAAATTTTCTTGATTAGCTATGCTTATTTGGCATTTATGACATGCATCAGAATGCATAGCTTCATTTAGGATCTTTAACATACTATAAATACCTTGAGCAAAGCATAATTGAGATCTTTTCTGCTATTCACATGAATGCATACAATGCCTTGGTGTTTCACCCTATTAACCCCAGAGGAGCTGCAATTTCTTGATGCTATTGAGCTATGTTTTTTAGCTCACAGCTGTTTCCTGGTATAGTGTCTGACCTCTGGGATAAAACAGGGATTAGTATGCTTTCTCATTTGTCCCATGTTTTGTTTATGCATTTTTCTCCTGAAGTATGATTAACTGATAAAGCCAACTATGAGATTACCTTGTATTTTAGGACTGAAACCTTTCAGTTCTAGGCCTTAAAGGGCTAACCCCTTAATTACTGATGATTTCACAGATAATTGCAATTTCTTGGTACAAACTCCTTTTTGTCTTTCAGTAGAAAATATATGGACCTTTTTATTGTTATCAGTTAAAATCAGGTTTGAAATTAGCAGCACATATAAGTTCAGCAAATTTATGAGTTCCTTCTGTGTGCCAGTTCAGTGCTAGGCACTTGCCGTATGTTTTCCTAATTAATCTCATAAAAATTCTTTGAGGTCACAATTATTTCTACCATTTTTTTCCTATGAGAAAAATGATGCCCAGAGAATTTTCTTGATGTTCTAGAATCGTGCAGTAACTGGCAGAGCTGTGATCTGAACTTTAGACTTCAGAAGCTAAATCTATTCTTTCCACTATAGTAGTGATTCCCAGACCAGCATCATCATCGTCTCTTGGGAACCTGCTAGAAATGAGTTCTCAGGTCCCACCCCAGATCTGGGGTGGGAGTAGGGCAGCAATCTATGTGTATCCTCCAGATAATACAAGCCAAAGTCTGAGAACCATTGCACAAACACAAAAATGTACACTATTTGGCCTAGCCAGGTGGATGACTGGGTGAGGTAAATGACTTTCATTTTAGGGAAATATGTAATATTTATCAAATTTTCAGTTGCATTTTTTTCTCAAAACATAAGGCTCTATTGTGTCTATTTTTACAGTCCTTTATTTTAATTTTAAAATCAAATTTAGTTTTTTTTTTTTAAGAAGATGTTGGGGGTAGGAGTTTATTAAGTTATTTATTTATTTTTGCTGTGGTGGATCTTCGTTTCTGTGCGAGGGCTTTCTCTAGTTGTGGCAAGCAGGGGCCACTCTTCATCGCGGTGCGTGGGCCTCTCACTATCGCGGCCTCTCTTGTTGCGGAGCACAGGCTCCAGACGCGCAGGCTCAGTAGCTGTGGCTCACGGGCCTAGTTGCTCCGCGGCATGTGGGATCTTCCCAGACCAGGGCTCGAACCCAAGTCCCTTGCGTTAGCAGGCAGATTCTCAACAGCTGCGCCACCAGGGAAGCCCCCAAATTTAGTTTTGACTATTTTTTTGCATAACCATATCTCATTCTTCAAGTAGCCAACATTATTTTCAATGTATTTCTGAAATTTATTATTGGTATGGCTTGGTTTATCTTTATTTGATACCTGATAATGTTACATTTTTCTCTTTATTAGTTTGTTATTAGTCTTAATGCTTCGGGGTTGGGTTTTCATGATCATAACCTTGTTTGAAATGCAACTAATTGTATTCCTTTTTGCCACCTCAGTAAACACAAGTAAGTACCTCACTTTGTTCTTTTTCCCCCAGGAATCATGGGACTAAATCATCTTGTTTCATTAATGTAACAAATATTTATAAAACAAATACCATGAACCAGTCACTGTTTTAAGTGCTTATTATTAATACTAATTTGTTGGTTATTTCTTTTAAAAGAGCAAATAGTCAGTGTCTATAAATAATCTATGGCATAATAACCATTACCTTTGTGACTGTTGTATCATTTCTTATAATTTCCGTATTTTGTGTGGTTTTATAGGGACCTTATTTAATTTTCAAAGGCTATTCTTCTAGAATTCCTGACTCATATCCCCCTGTCTCTTTAGAAGCAATACTAAGATTTATTAAGTGCTTACCATGTCTCAGGCCAGGACTCTATTTCACATTTAGTACCATATGAATTTAGGTATTAAGATTATCCCCACTTTAAATATCCGGTGACTGAGAGACAGAGGGTGGAACAAGATCAAAGAACTAGTAAGAGGGAGAGTCAGGATCTGAAACAGACTAACTTAGCATATCACCTTTTAAAACATCATACCTCCTGTTATATTTTAAAGCCCTGTTTAAATCATTCTTTTTCAGATCCCATTAAAGCAAAATTTTGATACATTTTCCTTTGACTGTTTTTCATTTCAAATCAAAAAAATTTTTTTAAATCCTCTAATGTGTAAAGTTCTATAGACTAAGCACTGTAGCCTATAACCTTATAGTGCACATTGCTTGTCATAGAGTAGGGCTTTAATGAGTGATGAATAAATTAAAATAAATTCTGGACACAACTTTTTACTTAGCATTTTATCATATTTGTATTAATGACCACATAACTAAATATCCACAGTAAGCACTTACTATAATGTTGAGGATGTCAACATTTGACAGTAATGTTTTCAAATTATGAAATTTGAAGTTAAGAAAAAATTGACACTACGGCATATGAAAAATATTTCTTCTGTAAGTCTTACTTTTTTTCACTTTTAGCTTCTAACCTTGCTTTTCCTTCCTACATTCTTTCTTTCCTTCTTTTCATTCTTTCATTTTTTCTGTCAAAAGAGAGACCTTTTTTTAGATATATCCAAAGGAAAGTACTTCCAACGATAGAATTACTCCCCAGGAGAGCTGCCCTGAGGTTAGGGCATAGGATTTGAGTCAAATTTACTATTTGGGTCTTCAACCGTGCTCCACGCCTAGAGCACTATTAACCACAGAGACACATTGACACAAAAGGTGATGAGCCTGCCCGAGAGGCCAGGAAGTGAAACAGGTCAAACAAAAAAATTTTTGGATACTTTCCTCTTCCAAAAATCTGTTATGAAATTCAGAATTGACCTCCAGTGTATTTTACTTGTCACTTGACCCAGAGAATCAGGGCTTCATCTTCATAACATTCACATCCCAAACAAATTATAATCCCAAACTCTCCTTGAGCCTTGTTCTATTTTTCAAGGATTTGGCAGGCACTACCAAACATGGAAGCATGCACAAAAAGTTGAAATTACACTAAGTAATCATATATATATATATATATATATATATATATATATATATATATATATATACATATTTTTCAGTTGATTTTAAATATATAGTAATTAATCAAGAAAATAAGTATGGTGCTAAAAAAATGGAAAAAATTAACAAATACACACCAGATATCCAAATGCTTAATTTTGTGTGCATTTACATTCATTAACTAGATCAAATTTCTATTTCTGCTCTCTATTGTTCTAAAAAACACTAAATAAAAGACTAATGCTTGCTTGAATCATCTTTAAAACCATGATGAATGGTGGGAAAGGATTAGCATCTAGGAAGTTAAAATTAGAATTAAAGATAAGGGGAAGAAATATTCAGATGCAAGCCCATTCCATTCATTATGAAGATGTGGTAGTTCACTGAGGGAAAACAAATGTTAAGTTGATAATGAGCACATCTGGCAAGGTAAGTTCTGGGTCAACATAAGGATAAGAGACTTGAGGCTCTTGGAAACGCCAAATTTTAGAAACCACATTGGCTCCTATTCCCTTTCAGCATATTCACACTGTGGGCAGTTATACACCTATCAGGTAGTCTACCCATTTGCCTTAACACTGGTTCCACTCTGAGTAGAATCCAGCTCTGAACTCAGAGGGTTAAAACCTGAGGACTAATAGGAACTGGCTTAGAAATTAGGTTTACAAACTTTGTTCCTTTGGAGCCTCTGGATTCAGGGACACTGGATGTGAGCCTGGAGGGGAGGCCAAGCAATCATTCCTACCCCTCTACTTTATCAAGAGTAGCTCCATTTTATATATTGAGCTCCTATAAAGGGAGTGTGCAGTGTAATGCTTGAGAAGGTAGATGCTATGGGCAGGTGCTTCAGTCTAAATACTTGCTCAACAATTACTCCTTACATGACCTTGGACAAGTAACTTACCTCTATCTCTCAGTTTTTCAAATCTGTATAATGATCATAGTAGTAGTACCTCACATTTATGGTTAGATTACTGCCTGGAACATAATAGACACTCAGTAAATTGCTATCTGAACAATGAGCTCTGCTAAAATGAAACAAAAGAAAAAGTAAACCCTTGGAGCCATTATTTTAAGGTAGTTATAAAAACTAAGGGTTAAGGAGTACAAGGGCCCCAGTCCTATTACTGTTATTTCTTTATGAAACTATTCTACACCATACTCTTTAAAATCATATATATTGATTTTATTTTATAGTCCTTGTTTTACTAACAATTCATAAAGCATGTACATTGTATTTGTGTGTTAATATTTTTGAATGGTTTAGGTCAGGGGACAGGTAGGGAGGACACTCCCATAATTTGCTTTTTATAGAATCTCTTACTGAGACATAGGTGGATCAAGGTTTGGCGATGGCTTTTTCAGGATGATAATGATGATACTATTGATAATAATCTCTGTAAGTAATGGTCAGAGGTACTAGAATTATATGGAATGAGAAAAGAGAGCAGTGATTTAATAGTGAACTTATATTTAAGGACATTCACAGAATATGGTAAATAGCTTTTACCTTTCTTAAGTTCAGAATAAATACAGGAATAAACAAGCATTCAGTTGAAGCACGTTCAACAGATGTCTGTCACTTGCCAGCTACTCTGCTAGGTGCGAGGAGAGAAAAGATCAGTCTCAAAGGAATATGCAATCTGCCAAATGAAATATTCAGTTTTTGTAGAGTAGAGCAACTTCAAAATGATTACTTAAAATAGAGCTGATTAGTGTCAGAAAGTAAGGAATTGCCTTAAAAATAAAATGGAGCCGTGCTGAAAGGGCACAGGAGCCGATCTGAAAAAGCTCTCAGTGGCCAAAGCTGGAAAAATTTGAGCAAAATATAAATAAATATAAGCCAAAGAATAAAATAAATATTCATGAATTTATACTTCCACAAATACATACCCCAATAAATAATTGAATGGGGGTGGGGGTGGGTAACAACTCTTTCTTACAAGAGAATTCCAGTAATAAATGTGAAAGGAATGAAGGAAATGGAAAATTGACTTTAGAACTGCATAGCAATAACTGCGGCAGGCAAGGTCCATCAACAGAGGCTGAAGTTAGTGGATGAAAGTTTAAGGTAAAATAATATATTTCCAAATAAGTTTTAGGAGCATAAATATTTAAACAGTTATTACTTACAAGGGATAATGTAGTAATTTACAGTGGAGAAACTTGGCAGACAGCATCTTAACCAAATGATCAAAATTAACATCACCAGTAATAAGACGTATGAATGTCATGTACCTTCTGAAATGATCGGAGGAGACAGACAAACCTCCATGGTATTCTTCCCCTAAATCCTTTACCTCAGTCTAATCGTGAGAAAAACATCAGGCAAACCCAAACTGAGGGATATTTTACTGATTAGTTTTTTTCAAATGTTTCAAGGTCTTAAAAGAAAGACAAATCAACTATCATAGATTAGAGGAGACTAGGAGATATGATAACTAAATGCAATGTGGTGCTCTGGATTGGTTCCTAGAACAAAAAAGGGACATTAGTGGAAAACCTGATGAAATCCAAATGGAGCCTGTAGTTTAGCTAACAGTATTGCACCACTGTTAATTTCTTAGTTTTGATCATCATACAATGGTTATGTAAGATTTTAACATAAAGGGTAACTGGGTGAAGGATAAGGATATGCAGGAACTCTCTGTACTATTTTCACAACTCCTCTAAAAATCTAAAATTAGCTTAAAATAAAGAGTTAAAAAATAAAGCTGATTGTTTAAAAATTCTGAGATTTCTTAGAGTTCTGAAACAAAGCAAAGGGAGAAACTAGAGAGTTCTAACCTTGCGATTTTGTAGTTTTCTGGATACTTTTTCAGACTCTTAAAACATCCTTCAGAAATGTACTTTTTTATATCACTCTCTTCACTTAACAATTCATGTTGTTTTGAGTCCGTTAATGTGTACAGTTGACCCTTGAACAATGCGGGCGTCTGGAGTGCCAACCCCAGCACAGTTGAAAATCCTCAGGTAACTTTTCAGTTGGCCCTCCCAATTCGGGGTTCCACATCCTCAAATTCAACCAACTGTGGATTGTGTAGTACTTGGTGTCTATTTATCGAAAAAAATCCATGTGTAAGTGGACTGCACTGTTCAAACCCATTGTTGTTCAAGGGTCAACTGTATATGAAATGTGTATCTGAAAGCTGAACAAGGAGACTTTTTTTGTAGTACAGAATTAAGTAGTCATTAACAAAAACTCCTTTCAGAATATATTTCACAATGACAAGGTAACTTTCTACCTTCATTTAGCATATTAGTTAGGCTACAGATCTTTGAAACCTTCAAATGATAAAAGGCCATTCCCAACTGGGAGATAGAATTCCTCAGAACTTGAATATGGAATAGATGTTAAATGACATGAACATGGAAACAAATTTTTTTTCTAAGAAATTATCTAGAATTTCCTTTTCACAAAGGTTTAAGTTTTACCTCTCTACGTTTGAAAGAGACCTCTTTGGGCCAGCTTTGTAGCTGGGCAATTTTTGTGCCTGCAATTATCAGACAACATACAATCTTGTACATAAATCACTGCCGCTGCAATTAGCTCATTTACCACTTCTGCCCTGGAGACTGAGGAAGCAGCCCCTCCCTAAACAGCTGGGATGGAATTGCTGGAAGGGCTGTCTGTCCCTTTAGATAAACAGTCATGGCCTCCCACCTCTGCCAGGTGTGTCTTCTTTCACAAGGATTAGGGGAGGGGCAGGGACTGCTACCTTTTAAAATAGAAGACCCACTAAATTGTGAGAATTGATTACATTGGATCTAAAAAGAGGAAGATAATTGTCCTAAGTTACTTGCAAGCAGTTTGGGGTTAATTTTATCTTCCCATAAGCTCTTTAAACTCAGCTTTGCTAAACTAACTAAAATAAGAAAAGGAATACTGTCCCGGCAACTTCAAACCAACTCTTCCTTCCATGCAAACAAAAAAATCACCTCTAATTATAGTAAAGGAATTATAAACAAATCTGTTCAATTCATTTGTTGTTTGTGTTCCTGTTGTTTGTATGGTTTGCCCCAAATACACCTTCAGTTTTTATTTTTGTTTATACTGTCTCATTATATATTTCCCTACCAAATTTTTTACTCCTCTTTCAGGCATAATTGTATTATAGCAGTCTGAAGTGCTAACTTGTTTCTTTTCTTTATTATAAAATATATTTCTTCCATAGCACTCTGACTTTTAAAAGGGAATTCATTAGAAAAACATTAGGGAATATGGTATACGAGACATGAGCTGGTAAATTAAAATTAAAATATACCATATCACATGTATAAATGTTAATAGAAACCAATTGTTCACTTGTTATGACCTATATCCTTTTGAAATGTGTAGTTTCTGAGACGTTAATCTGAAGCAATGTTTCTTGGGAGTTCATTCTGGTTCCTGCTCTATATGAACTTTGTGGGCCTCTTGTTTATTTGATGGACATATAAAATATAGGTGATGGACTCAGCAAGTCAAATTTCATATGGATTCAATCCCACATGCCAGATTCCTGGCACAAGGGAAGTTGAGTAAGGGAAATCTACTCCATTATAAGTAGATTCTCTGCAGAACTGAGCTTATGTGCAGTGGTATCATTGTGTCAGTTGATTTAACTAAATGTGTCTTACTTAGCAAAATATCATTTACAGAATTTCAAAAGCATTGAAAGTCTCAGTACAGTTGTAGCATAAAATCCCATAGCTTACTTTGTCCATGATGACATAAAAGAAAAATATAACAGCTGTTTTAGAGTTATAGGCTCTACAGTGTGAATTTCATTGTCTTTCTAGATTCAGTTTATTATTCCAGCAGAGATCTGTGTTCAATATTTATGTAAGAGAAACTTTCTTTTAAATTGTATATAATAATGCAATGATTAGTGAAATTAATTTCATAACATTTCTTGCTTTCTTTATAGTAATCAAATATGATATCTAGATTTAATTATGACATCTGGGGATAGTAATATTACATTAGACATGGAGGTTTTTGCACTAAAATTTTTCTTTTCGACAAAAAGTCACTTCTGCACGACAGTTCCCAGCATTTTGCTTTTTAAATTCTTTTCTTGTAAGATTATGTTAGCATTATAAAAGCTTTTTAAAAATTGGAGTCATTACAATAAACATTTTAATAAAAGTATAATAATATCTAGAATTAGACTGTACTAAAGCTTGGTAAATTATATACACAGCTCTTTGATTTTAGGTATTTTAACATTATCAAGTTAGGAGATTTTTTTTAAAGCACAATAATGTGGATTTGAGAAATCATTAATGAGAGTGAAATTTTAATTATTTGTCCTATTAAAAGAAAATATTTCCAGTATTTGTCAATTCTTCTGAGGTTCAAAAATGACAACCTGTTAATTCCTACCATTCGGCTATACTTCTGAACCTTTCACATAATCCTTATGTGTTCATGATTCAAAATTCAAAAGAAGTACTCACGTGTCTTCTGTATTTTTAAGATTGCATTAAAGATAAATGGTTCTGAAAATTCATCAAAAGTTGTAATTTGTAATCCTAACAGCTTTTTAAAAGGTACATAACCTTCACTCACACCCCAAGGGTCAATATGTTATAATTTTGTTTTACTTAAGCTTATAAGAACTCAGATAAAAATAACTGGCTTTATTTGTGGTTTCCTCTGTTTTCTAGTCTGGCTGGGGGGGCGGGAATTTCTAGATTTTTTTTTTTTTCCCCTTCCTCTGGGAAATATACAACTCTCTATGTTATGGCCATTAATATTCAGTAATGAGTTAGTCCTCAAATACCAATAAGATGATGTGGGCTTGATGGAAGTTAAATGTCCCTAAATCCTATGAATTGGTCTGCAGGAGCTGTTTTCCACATGAGTGGTAGCTTCACCCAGGCAGACATCCGCAGAGCTGTGGAGGTCAGCGTGATGGAGGAGGAGTGGGCTTGGCGGCACATATGCACTCTATTCCTGACAGTGTCTTGCTTCAGCAAGGGGAAGTGAAGCGCGTATACCATGCTCAGTGGCATTTCCAAATGCAGCTCAGCTGGGGGCCCAGGCTTATTGCATCAATGGCACATACCAGGCAAAAAAGGAAATACATAATTTTGTCAAAGTAGTAGATCATAATCTACCGATCCTTCCCTCCCCCTTCAAAATCATCACCCCAACACACTAATAGCTCTAATAGATACAGACTTTATGCATATTTCAGTCACAGCAGTATTTCTAATACATATGTGAAAGGGCCCTTAATTTATGTCTACCAACTGTGTGGTGCCCTTCTTTTGGGTAATGTCATCATCCTAATGGTGTTTCTATTATACTCAAAGGTAGCAAATGAGGCTTATTGCAAGAAGGTAATTGATTTTCACTGAGTGAAAATGTAAATAGCCATAAGAAATCCTATGAAAGATAAGCAGTTCAAAATTGCCAGAAAAAAAGTGATTTGTATACATAACTTATTGGTCCAAGTATATAAAATGTTTCTTTTTTCAAGTTGATACCACAATAACTGTATTTCACATTATTTTATTTCAAATTGAAGTAAAAATTGAAGAATTTTGATCTTGCTTTTATCAGTTTGACTGTATTTTGAAAATTATCATCTTATATGGAAGGAAGCTTCCTTTTGTCACTGTGTATTTTTAATAGAAACCATGTGAATAAAATTCCTCTTATGGGTGTGTAAAGATGAACAATTTTTCTTTGGACTCTCTAGAGTAAAAAATGTATAGCATCAGTATCAATAATGTATTCTTTAAAATATGTATATGCCAAAATCTCATTGAAAGTTAGCATAAATGTCAGCCCCAGGTTCAAGAAAAAAGCAGAGCTCAAAATATGTTTGATTATTGTAAAGAAGAATTGAAACAAAAGAGAATATCTGAGGCAATGAATCTGTGTGCTAAAACAAAGCCATATTTTTAATGTATAGTAAAGAGCTCATAAAATTATTTTTGTTTCCTCCACAAGTGAAATACAGACATCTGCACATTGCTGTTGTAACCAGTATTACTTGCATCACCACTACTGTCTTCTGACTCTGAAAGATACATTTTCTGATAAGTGAAAAATCATTTAATCACAAAAGTCTCCTTTTTCAACTTAAATTTTTTGTAATGGTAATTAAGAAGTAGACTATACATTTTTTCCACTCCCCTACCCTATCTTGCTTATGATTTGAGAAGGACTTATATTTCAGAATTGTAAAATGTGTAATGAGAATGTTTTTGAATTCTTGCCTTAGAAGGTCACTTGGATTAAAAAGAAAGATATCATTTGTGTTGACCTTTGAGTTGGCAGATAGAGAGATTTGATAAATTTTATTTCTGCTGGAGAATAGGAAATGGAACAAGAGAAGAATTCAAATTCCTTCCCACTGAGGGAAGTTTAGAGAAGCAATTCTTTCCTTTCACTTTCAGCATCGTTAGATGCAAAAGCTTTAACATCCGTTTTATTCTTCATAACGTGTATGACTAGAGGCAGGCCTGACTTAGCAATCAGTTCAAACAGGAGGTAAACTGAAAGCATGTTGACTTATTACACAGTGCCATGAACAAAATATACTCTTTAATATTAATTAGTCCCCATCCAAGCCCTTAAGTTTGTTACAGTTTTAGATTCAGACAGTCAGGACTCCCTAGTGATACAGAGATTTCATTAATCACTTCCAGAACCATGTGCAAAAATTCCATTTAGTAGAAAACCCAAGCTCAAAATAAGAAATTCAACTTTATGGGGAAAACAAAACCTTGTATATTCACTTCATTAAGAAGAACACATCAAATAGTTTTATCACAGTGTGACTTTGCAGTTTCTGCATTCCAAATTTGCTATTTCATTTACAAACCCAGGTCTTTATTATGTTCTTTCTGAATTTAACTATCTCTGATTTATCATGCTGTGAGTAAATAATGAAAACAGGAATTGTTTAAAGGCTACTAAATGATTAGTACACTCAGAGATAGAACCACAGTAAAGATGGTGGGCAGGGCATCAGCCACTCTATTTAGTATATTTGATAGGGAGTGTGTAGTGAGAAGAAGACACTTATTCTGTTTCTAATGACCTTGAAACTTTTTAGAACTATAGGACAAATGTAAAATTGGACCAATAAGAGAAGCATTTGGATAATATGAAAGTATCCTATTATTAAAACAATCTAATAGTTTTATGCATTTATATTTTTAAAAAGCTTGTTTTAGTTTCATTTTGAGAAACTTTTAGGAACTAAAAGTTATTTTAACAATTTTTATCTGTGTTGGAAAAGAGAGCTTTATTATATGTCATTTTACAGTGTCCAAAATCTGAGATAATGAATATTCTGTTTTAAAGAATGTATATCATTTTTTATTGGCTTTTGGATTGTAAGGGAGTAAACAATGGTATTTCCCAGATACACCATTCCAAATCTCGGGTGTAATCATGGGTGCACTTTTCTTTAAGATTGAGATGAGAATACTGTTGGCAGTGTGTAACTATGGTTCAGTCCTGAATCCTGGAAACTTTAAATCAGGTGCATTGTGGGCACATAAAATTTGAGTTCAAGTGCTATTAAGAAGTCATGCCATTCTGTCATTTGACACTAATTTTCAACCCAGCATGCTTTAGCAATGACTGAAATTAGTTCCGAGTGAATTACAGCTAAGCTATTTTCTACCATCTATAAGAATTTTTTTATGCCAACTGAGTCAGGAGAGGTTTTGAAATTTCCTTTAGTATGTATTATGGTATAGGGCTCATCAATGTAGACAATCAAGTGTTCTGACTGTGATGTCACTGCTTTTTTTGCTAATATTGTTCAACCCCAATTATATTCTTATTGGTCAGAAGAAACATTACACAATTCTCTTTTTTTTTTATTAGTTTCTGCTTTATAACAAATTGAATCAGTTATACATATACATCTGTTCCCATATCCCTTCTCTCTATCCCGTCTCCCTCCCTCCCACCCTCCCTATCCCACCCCTCCAGTCGGTCACAAAGCACCGAGCTGATCTCCCTGTGCTATGCGGCTGCTTCCCACTAGCTATCTACCATATGTTTGGTAGTGTATATATGTCCATGCCTCTTTTTCACTTTGTCACAGCTTACCCTTCCCCCTCCCCATATCCTCAAGTCCATTCTCAAGTAGGTCTGTGTCTTTATTCCTGTTTTACCCCTAGGTTCTTCATGACATTTTTTCCCCTAAATTCCATATATATGTGTTAGCATACGGTATTTGTCTTTCTCTTTCTGACTTACTTCACTCTGTATGATGGACTCTAGGTCTATCCAAGTCATAAACAAGTGGGAGCCCATGAAATAGATATTGACCCATTGGAACCTGGACTAAAACCAGCAACTCATTTCCTTCATGATAACAATTAGTTACCATTAAATATGTCTTCTATCTGCCAAATTAGAAAAAAAGTGTTCTATTGAAAGGAGTGTGTACCATAATTCGACCTTTGTGCCCTTAACACGTGGTGGAGACTAGAATTTTTATGAGTTGGAGGCAGATTATTTAGGCAACATGACTATGAAGAGATTTCATTTGACCATAAGGAAAAGAAGTTTCCAGGCCTTAAATAAAATTAATCTTAAATGAGGTGTAAAAAAAAAAAAAAAAAAAAAAAAAAAAAAAAAAAAATGAGGTGTAGTTTTCATGGACTAATTTGAATATTTGAATTTTCAGTTCATTTCTTTTAGTCTTTAAAATAAAAGGATTCATGGTGGATAAAGATTTGATTTGCCCTCCACATTTCATAAAGGGTACAAATGATGTTGGTTTAGTTATTATTCACATAAAAGTAATTACACAGTGATGGAGAATATACAAAGTATGTCATCAAATTAAGGAACTGAATTCAAAATATAAGAATCAAAACAATAGTGAAATATATAGTACTACAATGCAGTAGAAAAAATTCAAGGGCAGCTTCGTAGATAGCATTGCTGTGCTTCCAAGATGAAGCATAATAATAAATGAATATCAAGTGAATTAAGAAAATTCCTCAAAATGACTTTTTCTTAAGTGATATTTTTCCCATCAAAAAGCCTCATAATTTGGTGAAAAATTCAACATTTATATATGAAGATAGTCTTCCTTTAACATTTAAAATCTTCCATCACGTTAATTTACATGCTTTATTAAAACTATACTGATAGAGTGGCTGAAGTAAATAAATAAGTAATAAAAAGCACATCAAAGTAGTTATGACGAGACAGCCAGATGGCAGAGAATTGTAGTACTTGCTGTAATTTTATCAAAATTACTATTGTCATGGCATGTTAGTTCTCATAAGAATTTGTACAGTCACTGATCTCATACAGACAAATTAATTTCAGGTTCTCTCATGTGTAGTCACATAACAGCTATACTTGAGCACACACAAAAGAAAATTAAATAATCATAGATAAACTTGAAAAGCAGAAAAATATCTTAAGTTTACTATTCCATATCGTCTTGGGATCAGTGATCATTTCTGTTACGTTAGACTCAAATTGATCTACAGTGGTACAGCCATTATGTAGTTTCTGCTATGTTTAGTCTTCAATAAATAAAGATACTGTGTCATGTATTCTATTAGTGAAGAATTGTTACTAAGGCAGTAATGTTGTAATTCCTACATTTATGGCCTTTCTTCAAGTTTCATTCTTTTATCTCTTTTATGTCTAAAGGGATAACAGAGCTTTTTATGCTTCTCTTTAAAGATAAATACAGATATGGATTTTCAATGATTAATGAGCTTAAATGATATTTGAATTAAGAATGTTTATTACAGATTTCAAATGTTCTCCTTCCTTTCTTTGTCCTAAAATTATGAAAAGAACACCTGACACTTTGTGCATTATACACCTCTCTGCTGTTCATATTCAACAAGCAATTTCAATCCTAAAGGCCTCTTCCTAAAGTCATTTTTTAAAAATTTTACTTTATTTTTTTCCTGTTTTCTTTTTCTTCTAAAGTTATTTATTTTTACTGTCTCATTTTATAGCCCAAGTTCTTTCTAACATGTCATGTTGCACTGTGTATCAGATTTGGTGCGTAATTAATACACACTAGGCTTCGGTATTCTTATGTATGACTTGGATGTTTACCTGCTGTATTCATAGATATTGAAGGTTGGGATGGGAAGTTCATTAAAGTAAGTTTTAGTTTTTATGACCTTAAAACTGAAAGGATAACATTTTTACTAGTTGTTTCAATGGTCTCAAACAACTCAATCAAGCGATATAAAATATATTACCTGGCAAAATGACAGCAGTCATAAATGTCTTAGAAGAAGTCTCATTAAATATTTTAATGCTTTATTCTTTTTACAATAAAAAAAGTACTATATTCAACTTTATACTTTTGCCTCTAAAGAGAAAGAGTTGCTTAACTCATTGACTTTTAGTTATCCATGCTCAAGTGCTTTGTGGTCTTCAGTGTGTGTGTGTGTGTGTGTGTGTGTGTGTGTGTGTGTGTGTATAGCTTTTATTTCATAATAGTATTTTTTTTTTTTTTTTTTTTTTTTTTTTTTTTTGTTACGTGGGCCTCTCACTGTTGTGGCCTCTCCCCTTGCGGAGCACAGGCTCCGGACGCACAGGCTCAGCGGCCATGGCTCACGGGCCTAGCCGCTCCGCGGCATGTGGGATCTTCCCAGACCGGGGCACGAACCCGTGTCCCCTGCATCGGCAGGCGGACTCTCAACCACTGCGCCACCAGGGAAGCCCCATAATAGTATTTTTATATTAATAGTAATATATGTTTTAGGAATTTCAAATGTGTAAAATTTTATTCTTGAAATACATAAACTATAGGTTTGTTTTTCTTATGGAAAAATGTTACTTATTTTACAATGATCATGCCTTTTTAAATTTTGAGTTAGCACTTAATCTACTGGCTTTCTCTCAATAGATGAGATGGGAGCTTTAACATGTCTCTCTTTGGGGAGAGATTATAACAGGAGTGCCCATGGAAGCAATGCCCTATATGTGTTCTAGATAGTCTTAAATGTTACTTTTCTCTTTAAGATGCTGATCATGTTAATTCTCAAGTGCTTTAGTTGAAGTTACTGTAGATAACGTAGTTTATACTCAGAATTATGAAGACTTTACATATGGTAAAATGCCTGTGAGTTACATTCCTAAGTTATAGCTTTAAAAATTAAGTGTTATACTAGGAGTTTATGACAAATGGAAGTTAATGGAAATGGAGATTATTCATTATGTAGCATTATTAATGCTAATAAAGTTTTGGAAACAAGGTATCTGACTATGGGGGCATTGCTAAGTAGATTACATTTCATTTATGAATTATTTGACAACACTTTTTTCCAAAGTGTTTTTTTTTTTTTTTTTTTTTTTTTTTTTGCGGTACGCGGGCCTCTCACTGCTGTGGCCTCTCCCATTGCGGAGCACAGGCTCCGGACGCGCAGGCTCAGCGGCCATGGCTCACGGGCCCAGCCGCTCCGCGGCATGTGGGATCTTCCCGGACCGGGGCACGAACCCATATCCCCTGCATCGGCAGGCGGACTCTCAACCACTGAGCCACCAGGGAAGCCCTTCCAAAGTGTTTTTAATAGCATGGGGACTTGCTTATGTTATAATTTTAATTGATAATTATAAAATATAAAATGCATATACACATCATCTAAATATGTAAAAATAATCTAGAAGTTATCATTTAAAAAAGACAGAATGAGAACTTGCTGTTAAAAGTGGTTTTCTGGGGATGCTAGGGCTGTGCAGATTCTTGGTGATTTTTTACATGTTTTCCTACTGTTTTATAATGAACATGTCATTTTTCTAATAATGCAGGGAAAAAAGAATAAATGGAAAAAAGGACAATAACACAAAAATTTAAAATATGGCATATAATTTCAATTCCCACCATATAATTATTTTTATTTTTGAATATTGTTATAGTACTTTTTACAATATTTAATTTTACATAGCTTTATTCTCTAAGATTGTGAGTGTGAGTTCAGGATCTATATCCTTTGTTCCTGACATAGAACCAGTAGATAATAGTTGCTTAGCACATTTTTTTACTGAATGGATATATGGTATTCCATAAGAATACATATTTTTCTGTAGTTGACATTCATGTGCCTACTATTTCTGTTCCGCTTTTTCTACTTACTTTGCTTCATAATGCTTTTATATGACTTTACATAGCTTTATAATGACAATTTTTATGTTGTTATTGTACCATATAGGATTAAAAATCATCGTAGATGTGGATATTTTGGTTATTTCCTACTCTTGTTATTATGGACAAACTTTCAGTGAATATTCTCACCCATTTACCTTTCTGCTTCTTTTAACTATTTCTTAAACTCCTAGAACATTACTCTTTCTTCAAAAGGTATGATCATCTTTATAATACTTACTATATTTTGCCCTCTTCTATTACCTATTGGTAATGGAACCAACAATCAGTGAGCGTATTGATTTCTGTCCCAAATTTATCTAAATTGAGCATTTTATTTAATTATATTTTTAAAATTGAAGTATAATTGATTTACAGTGTTTTGTTAATTTCTGCTTAAATTGAGCATTTTAAGTTTAGATCTTTTTGTTACATTTAGCGGACGTTTAAGAAAACCTAGGTTGCCTTAAAGTGCATTTATTTGATTACAACTTGCCATGTATCAATTTTCTAGTTGTATTTTTCTTTATGTGAATAGTCTGTATCCTGTGCCCATTTGGAGTTTTTGAAATTTTGAAAAATACATTTGAATACACTAATTATACATCACCGAGAAACCCTTCCTATGTTATACTTGATGCAAATAAATTTTCCAATATGTGGTTGTCCTTTAATTTTGCTATTTTTCAATATACAAGAGTTAAAAAGTTGATATATTCTAATCCACTGATTTTTTTCTCATGTGATTGTTTTACTGCTGAAAATGATCAGCATTTTCCAATACAACACAATGACATACTTTGTCAACATTGTATGAATATGACTCATTTTTATGTAATTGATTATTTTAAGGTATGTAATTATGTGTTACTAGCTTAGGTATTTAGGCTAATTGTTTTCCTCTTTGAATTTCTCTTTCTGTGTGTCTCCTTTTTCTTCTGCCCTGTCCTTCCCTTCTGCTCTTATTTTTCTTGCATTTACTAAGTATCTTCCTTGCTCCTCCACGAGCCTTTGATTGCCCATGATGAAACTGAGACAGCAGCCAATTACCATATTGTACTGCTGTTCGTATCCTACTGTGATCTATTTGTTTAAATGCCTGAAAAATCTCAAGCCTTTGTTTTAATCAGAAATCAATTCATGTGTTGTACATATATGCATACACATGGATATCTGTGTGTATTTTATTTTGAGGAAAAAACCACAACTCTAATGATAACTTCTTTGTCCATAATTATCAACTAAGGCAGGGACTTGCCTTGCATCTGGACAGCTGGACATGAAACTGAAGACTAGATTGCCTCCCTGTCATGCAATTACCTCCATTCTTGGGACCAAGTCTATTGTTTATTGATCTTGATCCTTCCTTAAAGTGAAGCCTTTGCTGTGTGGTACTGATGAGCTAATGCTATCTTTTGGATTCTCATGCTCTGAGTGAATTAAGGAGCCTTGAAAGGTTGTTGTGATGGATGAATGATTGTTAAAACCTAAGAAAAGCCAGTGTCTGCTTTTTATAACATCATTCATCTAGCCTTTTATCTAGTCATTTTTGGGCCCCTATCATGGGTCTAGCACCAGGCCAAACAAATATGTTTAGAAGAAAGCATATCTTCTGCCCTTGAGGTACTTACAATCTAGTTTGGGAGAAAAAATGTATATGCAAGTTTGAATAAGAATAAAAAATACATTAGATGAACTAGTTACTAGATAAAAAAGAGACCACAAGGCTACAGATTTATATGTTATAGAATTTAACATTAGGGGAAACAGTCTAAAAACAGGGTGGCATCAGCTAGAGTAAGTTTTATCGGTTGAAATGTGTCCCCAAAAGACACATTGAATTCCTAACCCCCAGCACCTGTGAATGTGACTTTATTTGGAAATAGTCATTGCAAATGTCATCAAGTTTAGATGAGGTCATACATACGGTAGGCCCTTAGGGCCCAGTGTGACTGGTGTCCTTATAAGGCAGACAGACAGGGATGGAGGCAGAGACTCAGTGCTGTAGCTGCATGTCAAGGAATGCCAGATACTGTCAGCAAACCACCAGAAGCTAGGAAGTGACAAGAAAGGATTCTTCCCTATAGGTTTCAGAAGGAACATCATCCAGCCGACACTTTGATTTCAGACTTCTAGTCTCTCGAACTGTGAAACAATAAATTTCTGTTGTTTTAAGCCCCTCAGAAGGTGGATATGAGACTGTGCTCTAAATGAAAGGTGGAATTTGAATTGACAAGTAGAGGGGGCTCCGTGGTGGGGGAAACCTCATTAGCAAGGGTAAGAATAAGTATATAGGGACTATAAGAAGATGCGAGTGATTGTCTCTGAGACTAGTGTGAGATAAATTGAGCAGATACAGTAGATCCAACTGGTGCAAGGCCTTTAATAATATCGTGAAGAATTGATCCATTTTATTCCCTCACTCATACATTCAATATTTACTAATTACTTACTGAACATCAAATTAGTAGCAGGAAGCTATTTTGGCTCCCAAACAGTTATTTAATAGTAAAGGAGACTATTGGAAAACACTTTTTATGCTTTTATTTATATATCCTCACCACTGAATTTTTAAAAATTAGTTATTTTCGATAGATAATACATTCACATGGTTCAAAAATAAAAGTTTCAAACAGGTGTATAGTAACAAGTTTTCTGTCTACCACTGCCCCCTACCTTACCTATCAGGCCACTCCCATACCCACCAAGAAATTACTCTTATTCATTACTCGTGGATCTTTCCAGAGGTGTTCTTTTTTTTTAATGCATAAACACAGAGAAATATAAATATATACCTCATTCACTTTGCACAAGTGATAATATTCCAACTACTGCTTGTACCTTGCTTTATTTTTTCCACTTAATAATGTTTGAGATTTTTCTGCATCAGTACAGAAAATGTGCTCCTTCAGTTTTTCATGCGTACTTTTTCGTTATGTGAGTGTATCACAGTTTAAGTTGCTTTCATCTAGATTGTTTCTAACATTTTGCCTTTAAAATCACAAAAAATGAAGCATATACTATTTATTGCTTATACAAAATACTATTTTAATAACAATTTCATAAGAGAAGAAAGGTTTTTTTAACCATCAATAAATAAAATACCTACTTAAAATACTCTATTTTTTGCTAATCATTTTTTGTACTTTTTGTGTATATATGGTACATACTGTGTTATTACAGTAGTACATGTATATGTTAATGAATAAATGCATATACACATTTTAGGGTGTATATAAAAATTTTAAATTATAAGACTATACAATCAAACAATTTCTGGACTAGGGTATAAAGTCCAAATTCTATGGTATGGCAATTCATGTTCATCTCCCACTATTTCTCCTACACTCAGGTAGATAGAACAACTCACAGAAAATTAACTTGCTAGTAGTTCCTAAATTGTATGCATATTAGAATCATTTGGGAGTCCTTTAAACTTCTCAAAACACAGGCTCCCTCAGACAGTTAAATCTGAATATCTGGGGGTGGGACACAGGCATCGCTTTATTTGAAATTCCGCAATGATTTCAATTGCTGGCAAGTCTGGGCACCACTGACATAAGCCTTGGTGTTTTGAGCCTAGGGGCCTTTACACATGCTGTCCCTCCCACTGTCCCTGTCCACTGAATGAATTCCTCTACTCCGTTAAAGACCCAATTCAAATGCCCTTCTTTGAACCTTCTTTGATGCCACCCACCGCAACCCAACCAAGTCACATAGTCAATTAATCCATTTTCAATTTTCACGTAACATTTTATATATGATTCACCTTCTGTACTATAGTTATTTATTTATATGCAGTCTCCTCTGCATATATGATTTTATAGCTGTTACTGCATTAAACACTATATAATGAAAAAGATGGTAAACACAGTGACTCAGCCCAAACACTTAATGGCAACCTTAAAATCTGAGAATTATTGGAAGAAAAATACATTCCTCTCATGTCATATGAAGGAAATTCAACACTTTTTTCTGACTCCTGCTACTCTCCTTTTCACCACTGATCTGAGGAATTTTAAGGAGCCACCATTTATTGAGCACTTTGCATGTGCCACACATGCATTGTCTACTTTAATCATTATTAGCACTCTTTAAGGGAAGCATTATTATTCCCATTTTACGACCAAAGAAACTGAGGCTCGTAGAAACTAAGTGATCAACACAAGTTCTTTCAGCTAAAAAAGTGAAGAGATGGGATTAAAATCCAACACCTCTTTCCACTGTACTTCAATTTATTTTTCCTTCAAAAATATCAATATCTAGATGTAATTTACCACAGTAAAAGATACTTAATAACAGAGGGGGCTTTTTAAATGAGTATATCATTTTGATTTTTGCTTGCATAGTAGACATTTAATAACTTAGACGGTCTTGATCAACTAATGTTCTCAGAACTGTTTGGGCTTGCTTCTTAATTTCTACCACAGACTGGCTGACATCCAGTTGGCTTCACTCACCTGGAAACCCATTTGTACTCTAACTTTGACTGCAGCATTGATTAAAACTTATTACAGATAACCATTTCTCCAGAATGCTGACATCACAAAGCATATGACTAAGGATGTCTGCATCCTTCTATCCAAACTGCTTCACTCATATCCTTGGAGTAACAATCCTTTCCCCAAAGGTTCTGCAATTATCTCATAATTAGGGTTCAAGTGTACATAAGTCATTTGAGAAGGCAAAACCCATGCATATGGCAAGAAAAATATGGCTCTTACATGCAGTCAGATGGCTTTTTGCTATCAGGAAAACATCAGAGGGAGAGAAGATCAACAAGAGAAAAGGAAAATTAAGCAAGTAACAACATAAGCAGCTGGAGGAAAGAGAAGAGCAGCTGATGAGTAGGAGAAGAGGAAAAATGAAGCGTTTCAGTGATAACCCATTATTACTGAGAAACAATTTTTAATATGGCTGAAGTCTGTTTAACAGTAAGAAGGGAATCTAACTACATTATGGAAAAAAAGAGGAAATTTTGGAATCCTAAATATAGCTAATACAGAACCAAGAAAGGGAAGATGTAAGATGCTTTTTAAACTTTGGGATAATGAATGAAATTTAAATCACGGTTGAGGGTCACCTAGAGCATAGTTTGAATGTAGAATATTGGAATATTGGTGAGTAGAAGCTAAATATTAATATGTCAAGCATTATTTGTGTGTGTGTGTGTGTGTGTGTGTTACACAGGCCTCTCACTGTTGTGACCTCTCCCTCTGCTGAGCACAGGCTCCGGACGCACAGGCCCAGCGGCCATCGCTCATGGGCCCAGCCACTTCGCGGCATATGGGATCCTCCCAGACCGGGGCACTAACCTGTGTCCCCTGCATTGGCAGGCGGACTCTCAACCACTGCGCCACCAGGGAAGCCCTCTCAAGCATTCTTAAACGCAGTGCTTGTATAAAACCAAATACCACCGATTCAACTCTTTATTGTTGTGCCTTCATCTGATAACTTGGGCATGAAGGATGATAGTGAAGGCAGTGATTTTTAAACGTTATGGAATAAGAATGACTAGCATCATATCAAATAAATAAATTTAGCAGCAGGCTTTTAAGCTGGTTTTGAATAAAGTGGTATGTTACTGCTGAGGAAAAAATTGCCCTAAACTTATTGACTGTCTTAGTTCATTTGGGCTGCTGCAACAAAATACTGCAGACTGGGTGGCTTATAAACAACAGAAATTTATTTCTCACAATTCTGGAGGCTGGAAGCTAAGATCAGGGTGCCAGTAGGATGCAGTGAGGGCCCTCTTCTGGGTCACATACTTCTCATTTTATTCTCACATGGTGGAAGGGCTAGGGAGCTCTGTGGGGTCTCTTTTGTAAGAGCACTAATCCCATTCATGAGGGTTCTGCCTTCATGACCTAATCACTTCCCAAAGGCCCCACCTGCTGATACCTGATGTGATCCTTGGGGATCGGAATTTCAACATAGCAGCTTTGGGGAGGACTCAAACCTTCAAACCGTATCAGTGGCTTGAAACATCATTCATGATCTAACATAGTTTCTGAGGATCAGGAATCCAGGAGCAGCTTAGCTGTTTGGTTCTGTCTCAGGGTCTTTCATGAGGTAGTAGCCAAGCTGTCAGCCAGGGGTTCAGTCATCTAAAGTCTGAGTGGAACTGGAGGATCTGCTTCCAAGTTTACTCGTGTGGCTGTTGGCAGTAGACCTCATTTTCTGGCCACCTGGGCCTCTCCATGGGGCTCCTAGAACATTCTGAAAGTGATACTCTTGGATCTGATTGTGAATTTCCAGAAAGCATCCATATTCCATCATGCCTAACATAGGTCTAAATCTTCTAAAATTATGTTTTTGCCTTCAAATTGTAATAAATTACTTATGTTTTTATTATAGCATATAGTGTTTTAAAATACTTGACTGGAAGCCATTAGAGAAAGATTTATCTGTACTTTTTTATTATAATGAAAGTTTTGGTGTATTTTTCCTTGTGACAGTTTGCACCTTTCATTCAGCTAGTGTTTACTGAGGGCTTCATATGTACAGTACTTTTCTGGGTGCTATTGCTTTCAGCAGTGAACAAAATAAAGCCTTTACTCTCCTGGGGAAAAAAAAAAAGAGAGAGAGAGAGAGAGAGAGAAGAGAACGCATTTAAGACAGAAGCCCCATTGTCTTTTTTTGTGTGTGATACGCGGGCCTCTCACTGTTGTGGCCTCTCCCGTTGCGGAGCACAGGCTCCGGACGCGCAGGCTCAGCGGCCATGGCTCACAGGCCCAGCCGCTCCACGGCATGTGGGATCCTCCCGGACCGGGGCACGAACCCGTGTCCCCTGCATCGGCAGGCGGACTCTCAACCACTGCGCCACCAGGGAAGCCCCGCCCCATTATCTTTTATAACCTCACACTGGAGGTCAAATATCTGCCATATTCCCTTGGTTACACAGACCAAACATGGTACAATGAGGGAGGTGTATTAGCCAGCTCAGGCTCTATAACAAAACATTGTAAACTTGGTGACTTAAACAACAGAAATTTCTCTTCTCACATTACGGAGGCTAGAATTCCAACATCAAAGTGCCAGAAAATTCAATTTCTGGTTAGGGTTTTCCTCCTGTCTTGCTACCTTCTCACTATGTCCTCACATGGCCTTTCCTCTATGTGCATGTAGACAGAGACAGAAAGAGAGAGGGTGGGGAGCTGGTGTCTCTTGCTCTTCTTATAAGGACACTAGTCCTATTGAATTAGGGCTCTACCTTTATGACCTCATTTAACCTTAATTACCTCCTTAAAAGCCCCATCTCCAAGTATAGTCACACTGGAGATTAGGGCTTCAATATATGAATTTTGAGGGGAAAACAGTCAGTCTATAGCAGAAGGGGACTACACAAGGATGTAAATAGGAGGAGGCAGGGACATTTGGGGCTATCTTAGAAGTTGCCTGCCACGAGCATACTGGGTCATGTGCCTCCTGGGCTATTCGCTGCCCTGACGGTTTTTTTGTGTCATTCAAACCAAACTCACCAAAAATCTTTCCTCTTTGGAGTTCCTTTGGTATCTCTCTTTTTTTAATCCCATTGGCAGACAAAAATGAAAGCACCATTCACACCACTCTTTCAGAATATGAAAATTGTAAGTGTATTATAAAATAACATGTATATTCATGGCGTGTGTGTGTGTGTGTGTGTGGCCTCCCTAAATAAATATCCAATTATATGTAAATACCAGTGAAATAGTTGTATAGTTTTAAAACCATGCTGTCCTGACATTGTGTTAAATAATGTTCTTTTACTTTCTTGTTAATATAATCTACTATGTATATCAAAGAACAGATAAAAATCTTTAGGCCTTTATTTTTATTTCTTATGGTAATGTAATTAATATACTTAAAGAAACAAAATGTTTATGAAGGTATGAATACTTCTAAGTTCTGAAGGGCTGACTGTTTTCTAAGAACTGTAACAACAAACTTTTATTGAGCACACATTACATACGTGTAGACTTGTTGCCATATGTTGGAACAAGAGGAAAGAAAAAAAAGAGATAAATCTCTGTCTTATGGAATTTTCCATTTGACAACAATTTACTAAAATAAAAAATCTTCACTTATAATGATTTTATTTTACATATTAAATGTCAAGAGCACCAAAGTGCTTATTCTCTTTAAATTGAAATATAGTTGATTTATAATATTATGTTAGTTTCAGGTGTATTATTCTCTATTTTCAATACTAAAAATACAATTAGGAAAGAAAGAGCAATAAGTATATGAGAAAGATGTTCTACAAAAGGGCAAACAGGGAACCAAAGAGCAATAGTGGGGAAAGATATGGTAGGTTTTTTTTTTTTAATTATTATGAAATATTTCAAACAAGCAGAAAAGGATGCAGAATGATATAATAAACACCCATTGCTAACTACCCAGCTTTAATAGATCTTTAACCCTTTGCCATGTTTGCTTTAGATTATTTTTTTCAGAAATTACAAATTATGGCTACATTTGGAAACCCCAGTGTACCATTCCCTGGTCACACTTCCCCTTGTTGTTCTCTAGATAATACCTCTATTCTGAATTAGTGTTCATTATTCACATGCATGTTTTTATATTATTACTCTATTAACAACATATAGTATGGTTTAGCATGTTCTTTAATCTTTACATGAATGATCTCATGATGGACATACTATTTTGTTTCTTGCTTTTAGTGGTCAACATGTTTTTAAGATTTATCCATGGTTATATATTTATCTCTAATTAAGTTTAATTCCTGTATGACTAGAGAGTGTAGCATAATTTATCTATTCCCCTTTGGTAGACATTTGCTGTATTCAGTTCTTCACCATTATGTTTGGTAATTTGCATTCTTTGCTCAGTATTATGTTTTTGAGATTTATCCATGGTGGTGGATATGAAGATATCTTTTCAATATTACACTGCATGATATTACTAAGATATTTGCTTCTAGTTTTAATTACTGCATAAAGTTACAAACAGTGACTATTCCTTGACATGTCCTGTGGTGTGTGAATGCAAGACCTTCTCTAGGGTGTATACATGGAAGTGGAATTACTATGAATAAAGAGCACAGAGGCTTTCAACTTTATTTGGTTTTATCACATAGCTTTCTAAGGTGGTTCTATTTACAGCACAGGGGTGGAATGTCTTCAGACTTGATTTTTGCTAGTCTGATGGATGTAAAGTGGTACCTCATTATTATTCTTAATATTATTATTATTTGCCCTTCTCTGACTATTAGTGAGGTGGAGCACTTTTTCATATTTATTGGTCATGCTGGTTTTCTTTTCTGTGAATTGCTGTCTATATATTTACTCATTTTCTATTAAGTTGTTTGACTTTTTCTTATTGATTGGCAGTAGTTATTTATGTATTTTAGATAATAATCCTAATATGCTTCACAGATATTTTCTCCCAGAATTGTTTTTTGTATTTTTTTGTTTTTTTCTCCCAGAATTGTTTTTTGTATTTTTTTGAATGGATTTTTTTTAATTTAGTAAGATTTATCAATATTTTATTTCATGGCTTGTGTTAGATATCTTTTAAATATTTTAAAGTTTGTCTTAGTACAATATATTTAGGTTTTAATCAAGCTAGAATAGATTTGTGTGTGTGTGTGTGTGTTTATAATAATGAGGTAGGTTCTTTTTTGTCTTATAATTGCAAAATATTCCAACTATATAGGAAAGCACGAAAGAGATTTTTCAAAATGTATTGTTGCAACACCATTTATTGAATAGTTCATTATTCCCATTGAACTTTGTAACATTGCCTCTGTCATATGTCACATTTCCGTACATGCATGCATGTGTTTCTGCACTCTATTATGTTCCATTGACCTATTTATTGTTTTGTAAGTTTTTAAATAATAAAACAGAGGTATAAATAAGCATTAGTTTACATAACCCATACATCTCTCTTATATTCATATTGAAAGCCAAAAAAAGAGAGAACTAACTGAGGATTACTTTAAGAAATTTATATTCTCCTTAATGGCAAATTACTGCTTAAAGGCAAATTACTGAAACTTTTCCTCTAAGGAGAACAAAACAAAAATGCTTTCAACACTTCTACTTAATATTATACTGAAGGTCCAGGCCACTGCATTAAAGCACTGAAAAATAAGTAATTAGTATAATAAAAAGAAAAACAACTGAAGATGATGGAGTAGAAGGATGTGTGCTCACTCCCTCTTGCGAGAGCACTGGAATCACAACTAACTGCTGAACAGTCATCGACAGGAAGACACTGGAACTCACCAAAAAAGATATCCCACATCCAAAGACAAAGGAGAAGCCGCAATGAGATGGTAAGAGGCACACAATCACAATAAAATCAAATCCCATAACCACTGGGTGGGTGACTCACAAACTGGAGAACAATTATACCACAGAAGTCCACCCACTGGAGTAAAGGTTCTGAGCCCCACGTCAGGCTTCCCAACCTGGGGGTCCGTCAATGGGAGGAGGAATTCCCAGAGAATCACACTTTGAAGGCTAGCTGGATTTGATTGCAGGACTTTGACAGGACTGGGGGAAACAGTAATCCTTGGCATAAGCCCTCCCAGAGTCTGCCATTAGCGCCACCAAAGAGCCTGTAGCCTCCAGTACTGGGTCACCTGAGGCCAAACAACCAACAGGGAGGGAACTCAGCCCCACCCATCAACAGACAAGCAGATTAAAGTTTTACTGAGCTCTGCCCACCAGAGCAACACCCAGCTCTACCCACCACTAGTCCCTCCCATCAGGGAGCTTGCACAAGCCTCTTAGATAACCTCATCCACCAGGGGCCAGACAGCAGAAGCAAGAAGAACTACAATCCTGCAGCCTGTGGAACGAAAACCACATTCACAGAAATATAGAAAAAATGAAAAGGCAGAGGACTATGTACCAGAGGAAGGAACAAGAAAAAAACACCAGAAAACCAACTAAATAAACTGGAGATAGGCAACCTTCCAGAAAAATAATTCAGAATAATGATAGTGAAGATGATCCAGGACCTCAGAAAAAGAATGGAGGCAAAGATCTAGAAGATGCAAGAAATGTTTAATAAAGACCTAGAAGAATTAAAGAACAAACACCTAGAAGAATTAAAGAACAAACAAACAGAGATGACCAAAAGAATTACTGAAATGAAAAATACACTAGAAGGAATCAATAGCAGAATAACTGAGGCAGAAGAATGGATAAGTGACCTGGAAGAAAGAATGGTGGAATTCACTTCCACGGAACAGAATAAAGAAAAAAGAATGAAAAGAGTACAGGTCTTTTACCTACTTAGGTAGGTTTATTCCTGTGTATTTTATTCTTTTTATTACAGTGGTGAATGGGATTGTTTGCTTAATTTCTCTTTCTGATCTTTCATTGTTAGTGTATAGGAATGCAAGAGATTTCTGTACATTACCTTTGTATCCTGCAACTTTACCAGATTCATTGATTAGCTCAAGTAGTTTTCTAGTGGCATCTATAGGATTCTCTCTATGTAGTATCATGTCATCTGCAAACAGTGACAGTTTTACTTCTCCTTTTCCAACTTATATTCCTTTTATTTATTTTTCTCTGATTATCATGGCTAGGACTTCCAAAACTATGTTGAATAATAGTGGCAAGAGTGGACATCCTTGTCTTGTTCCTGATCTTAAAGGAAATGCTTTCAGTTTTTCACCATTGAGAATGATGTTTACTGTGGGTTTGTGGTATATGGCCTTTATTATGTTGAGGTAAGTTCCCTCTATGCCCACTTTCTGGTGAGTTTTTATCATAAATTGGTGTTGAATTTTGTCGAAAGCTTTTTCTGCATCTATTGAGATGATCATTTGGTTTTTATTCTTCAATTTGTTAAAATGGTGTATCACATTGATTGATTTGCATATATTGAAGAATCCTTGCATCCCTGGGATAAATCCCACTTGATCATGATGTATGAACATTTAAATGTGTTGTTGAATTCTGTTTGCTAGTATATTGTTGAGGATTTTTGCATTTATATTTATCAGTGATATTGGCCTGTAGTTTTCTTTTTTTGTAGTATCTCTGTCTGGTTTTGGTATCATGGTGATGGTGGCCTTGTAGAATGATTTTTGGAGTGTTCCTTCCTCTGCAATTTTTTGGAAGAGTTTGAGAAGGATAGGTGTTAGCTCTTCTCTAAATGTTTGATAGAATTCACCTGTGAAGCCATCTGGTCCTGGACTTTTGTTTGTTGGGAGATTTTTAATCACTGTTTCAATTTCATTACTTGTGATTCATCTGTTCATATTTTCTATTTCTTCCTGTTTCAGTCTTGGAAGGTTATACCTGTCTACGAATTTGTCCGTTTCTTCTAGGTTGTCCATTTTATTGGCATACAGTTGCTTGAAGTAGTCTCTTATGATACTTTGTGTTTCTGCAGTGTCCACTATAACCTCTCCTTTTTCATTTCTAATTTTATTGATTTGAGTCCTCTCTCTCTTTTCCCTGATGATTCTGGGTAAAGTTTTCTCAATTTTGTTTATCTTCTCAAAGAACCAGCTTTTAGTTTTATTGATCTTTCCTATTGTTTTCTTGGTTCTATTTCATTTATGTCTGCTCTGATCTTTATGATTTCTTTCCTTCTACTAACTTTGGGTTTTGTTTGTTCTTCTTTCTCTAGTTCCTTTGGGTGTAAGGTTAGATTGTTTATTTTAATACCTAGGAATAAACCTACGTAAGGAGGTAAAAGACCTGTACGCAGAAAACTATAAGACACTGATGAAAGAAATCAAAGATGACAAAAACAGATGGAGAGATATACCATGTTCTTGGACTGGAAGAATCAATATTGTGAAAATGAGTATACTACACATAGTGGTCTACACATTCAATGCAATCCCTATCAAATTGCCAATGGCATTTTTTACAGAACTAGAGCAAAAAAATCTTAAAATTTGTATGGAGACAAAAAGGACCCGAATAGCTGAAGCAATCTTGAGGGAAAAGAACCAAGCTGGAGGAATCAGGCTCCCTGACTTCAGACTATACTACAAAGCTCCAGTAATCAAGACAATATGGTACTGGCACAAAAACAGAAATATAGATCAATGGAATAAAATAGAAAGCCCAGAGATAAACCCACAGACCTATGGTCAACTAATCTATGACAAAGGAGGCAAGTGTATACAATGGAGAAAAGACAGTCTCTTCAATAAGTGGTGCTGGGAAAACTGGACAGCTACGTGTAAAAGACTGAAATTAGAACACACCCTAACACCAAACACAAAATTAAACTCAAAATGGATTAAAGACCTAAATGTAAGACCAGACACTATAAAACTCTTAGAGGAAAACATAGGAAGAACACTCTGACATAAATCACAGCAAGATGTTTTTCAACCCACCTCCTAGAGTAATGGAAATAAAAACAAAAATAAACAAACGGGACCTAATGAAACTTAAAAGCTTTTGCACAGCAAAGGAAGCTACAAACAAGGCAAAAAGACAACCCTCAGAATGGGAGAAAATATTTGCAAATGAATCAACAGACAAAGAATTAATCTCCAAATATATAAACAGCTCATGCAGCTCAATATTAATAAAACAACCCAATCAAAAAATGGGCAGAAGGGCTTCCCTCGTGGTGCAGTAGTTGAGAATCTGCCTGCCAATGCAGGGGACACAGGTTCGAGCCCTGGTCTGGGAAAATCCCACATGCCACGGAGCAACTAGTCCCATGAGCCACAACTACTGAGCCTGCACGTCTGGAGCCTGTGCTCTGCAACAAGAGAGGCCGCGATAGTGAGAGGCCTGCACAATGTGATGAAGAGTGGCCCCCACTTGCCGTAACTAGAGAAAGCCCTCGCACAGAAGCAAAGACCCAACACAGCCAAAAATAAATAAAATAATTAAATTTAAAAAAAAATGGGCAGAAGACCTAAATAGACATTTCTCCAAAGAATACATACAGATGAACAAGAGGCACATGAAAAGCTGCTCAACATCACTAATTATTAGCGAAATGCAAATCAAAACTACCATGAAGTATCACCTCACACCATTTAGAATGGGCATCATCAAAAAATCTACAAACAACAGATGCTGAAGTGGGTGTGGAGAAAAGGGAACCCTCTTGCACTCTTGGTGGGAATGTAAATTGGTACAGCCACTATGGAGAACAGTATGGAGGTTCCTTAAAAAACTAAAAATAGAATTACCACATGACCCAGCAATCCCACTACTGGGAATATACCCAGAGAAAACCATAATTCAAAAAGAGTCATGTACCCCAGTGTTTGCTGCAGCACTATTTACAATAGCCAGGTCATGGAAGTAACCTAAATGCCCATCGACAGGCGAATGGCTAAAGAAGATGTGGTACGTATATACAATGGAATATTACTCAGCCCTAAAATGCAAGGAAATTGGGTCATTTGTAGAGATGTGGATGAACCTAGAGACTGTCATACAGAGTGAAGTAAGTCAGAAAGAGAAAAACAAATATTGTATATTAATAAATATATGTGGAATCCAGAAAAATAATACAGATGAACTGGTTTGCAAAGCAGAAATAGAGACACAGATGTATAGAACAAACATATGGATGCCAAGGGGGTAAAGCAGAGGTGGGGGGTGGGGTGGTGGTGGGAGGAGTTAGGAAATTGAGATTGACATGTGTACAGTGATATGTATAAAATTGATAAGTAATAAGAACCTGCTGTATAAAAAAAATTCAAAAAGGAAAATAAAAAGGAAAATGACTAACGTTGTTTACTGATGAAATTATTGTATACAAAAATGAATGGTTAATAAAGGTGAATGGTTGAACAAACAAAAAAAGTTATATTCAGAACAGTAGCTTTGGGTTAGAGTGTTCTAAGGAACTACCTGGTTATGTAAATACTCATACCTTAAAAAAATTTATAGTATTAAATTATTATAGATTGGTTTTGAGAATTCGTTGAGATAAAAATATTTATAGCTAATAAAATAAAAAACACTTAAAAATATTTTTCATTAAAAATGTTTTTCACGGGACTTCCCTGCTGGTGCAGTGGTTAAGAATCCGCCTGCCAATGCAGGGGACATGGATTCAATCCCTGGTCTGCGAAGATCACACATGCCACGGAGCAACTGAGCCAGTGCACCACAACTACTGAGCCTGCTCTCTAGAGCCTGCGAGCCGCAACTACTGAAGCCTTTGTGCTGCAACTACTGAAAGCTGTACAATGCAACTACTGAAGCCCATGCGCTCTAGGGCCCATGCTCTGCAATAAGAGAAGCCACCGCAATGAGAAGCCTGTGCACCACAACAAAGAGTAGCCCCCGCTTGCCACAACTAGAGGAAGCACACGTGTAGCAACAAAGACCCAACACAGCCAAAAAATTAAAATAAATAAATAAATAAATAATTAAACTGCTGACTTTTTTTTTTTTTAAACTGCTGACTTTTAAAAAAATATATTTTTCACAACAAAATTGGTTAGGTCAGTTTATCTTTTGTGAGGGACACACCATGAAGTGGTCCTCTGTGAATCATGCTCTGTTGAATGCCCTCTCCTTCAGAGTGGGCAAAACCTAGGACTTCCTTCTGAATAACAGAATATGGCAAAAAATGATTAGATGTCACTCTCTTTTTACATAACATTACATGAGACTCCATCTTAGCAGACTTAAGTGGAAAAGTTTCCTACTAGGTTTCTAAAGGCAAACTGCTATAATGTCAATGGCTATAGAGAGGGTCATGCAGCAAGGAAGTGTAGGTGGCATCTGGAAGGACCTTAAGCAGCTGCAAGAAAATGAATTCTGCCAACAAGTTGAGGGAGCTTGGAAGTGGATTCTACTCCAGTTGAGCCTGTGGATGAAAACAGCCCAGCCAACGTCTTGGTTGTATTCTAGTGAGATCCCAAAAGAAGACCCAGCCAGGCCACGCCTGGGCTCCACACCCATGGAATCTATGAGATCATATGTATTAGTGCTGCTTTAAGCTAATAAATTTGTGATAATTTGTTATGTAGCAATAAAAAAACGAATGCATCTTTGATGTCATTGATTCCTGGAACAGACCTTTTATGGTTATCAAAAAATTTATAAATTTACAGAAGGAACTAAATAACTTGGATATGAGCCACTATACCTTAAACTGTTCTTACTTATTTACAAAATAATAATAAATCTTTTTTGCAGGATAAAGGTGAATATCTGATTTATTTGGACTTGTAATTCTTTTGTATAAAGCATTTTTCCTTCAAGGTGATAATGTATCCTGAAATAAACTAAAGTCTTGTTATATAGTCTTGTTATTGGACGTGGATTTTATCTCCTAAAATCTAACACTATTGCAGTAGCAGTCTTTTTATTTGTATATATCCTAAATAGGGAAATAATTACTTTTGACATTTCCACCTTTGCTTTTTCCACTCCTGTGCTTTGAGCACTCATGTGTTAACAGTCCCTTTTTCATTGTGATCCATTTTAGTCCATCACTGAAAATTCTCCATTTAAAACATTTACATTAAGTATGAAATTTGAATTGTTATATATTTTATTTTATTTATTTTTACTTATGTGAAAATGTTCCCTTCCTCTGGCCAGTTAAAAACATGCTCAATCAGTGTTGCCTACAGGGACAGGCAATATAGTTCATGATCATTTCAGTGTAACCTGTTTTCCACTTGCAAGTATCCCAGTCTTCTTGAATCTAAAACCATTGTCTTTGTTAAACTGGCAGTTTGGTTTGATGTCTTTTGTGGGTAGAGAGAAGTGCTATGTCTGACACAAGAGAAAAAAAGGTAGAATATCTGGTCCCAAGAAACTGTCACACTTGAGAGATATAACAACAAATAAAAAGAAGCATTTGAAATCCCTACAGCAGCTCCTTTAACCAAACCCATACTGGAGCTCCTGACTCATCCATACCTGCTTGCTCCTTCCCTCTCTTTCATCTCTTGGTGAATTATAAGAGGCTTCCAATACCCTCCCTCTTTTAGGACTAAATCCACCCTACCGCCTACTCCATTTCTTTTATATATAAGCTTATAATATAAGCTACTAGGAGCTTCTCTCTCAGACCTTTCATCTCTTTCATTCTCTGCACTTCCTCCTTGTCACAAGCTCCCCTTCCATTCTTCCTTTTCAAAGCTTATGTTTTGCTTTTTGGAATTCCCAACTCTTGGTCAACAAATTCCCCTCTCCCTTTTCCCTGAATGTTCCTTCTACTTCCTTCTCTCCAATGAATCCAGTCATGCCCTGGAGACTTGCTTTGCTTTTAACTTTCTTAAAGGAGGTCTGCTCATCCCTCTGAGGAAGGGAGATGGCGATCAGTGCCCTCTGCACTCTGTGTTTTCACTGCTGATTCCAGATAACTCCTTCACTGTCTTATTAAAATCCCAGTTTTGTAGAGGGATGTGCCAATTGTAGAAATAGGACTGCCCTCTACTCCTACTTTGTTACTGTGTAGTGACATGAAGTTAAGTCCCCTTTTGGCACTTTGATCACAGTTTCTCCCTAAACACAAGTTCTGCTAATAATCCCAGGTAACTTGAAGGAGGGCACAAAGGACCCATTCAGCCCCAGCCTCTCAGTTCTTTCCTCTCCTCCTCTCCAGTGACATTTCCCAAACTCTCATCTGCCAGCCCCTTCCATAACTACATTGTTCTGCCTCTGAAATACAGATTCTAATGTCTCATTTGTGGATTGTTTCACCACCCTTCGGCCTGTTGAGACTGAGGAACCAGTTATTTTGCTTTCAGGTGAATATTAGGAATCCTTACTCAGCAATTTTTAATGGTACCATTTCAAGACAATATTGTTTTCAAGCCTGCTTTACTTTAGAACCAAGTTCCTTGTAAATGGGTTATAAATGTCACTATCAGAGGTCCTGCTTAATCCCTCAGTGTCACTGAGATGAAACATTACCTTTTCTCCAGTTTCTTAGAAACTCTTTTTCTTGTCTCACATCTGAGCTCTTTAATAATGTAGACTTCTGTTTTATTCTTCCTGTCTACATGGTACATATATTTTAAAACAGAGTGACAACAGTCTTCATAATTTCAAGGATTATTGAATTTT